>NC_091461.1:1307909-1388885 GCF_027789765.1 Dendropsophus ebraccatus | reverse complement strand
CCATAACCTTCCCGGGCACCCAATGTATCTGTGGGCCAAATTTGGGGTCAAACAGTTCAGGCGTTTGGAAGTCTATAGAGAACAGACAGACAGACAGAAGGACAGACAGACAGACAGACTTTGATTTTTATGATATAGATATATATATAGTATGTGTATAGGGTGTATATAATTCCATTCCATCACTGTGTATGCATATAGTTCTTTGAAATGTAGAGGGGCTCAAATCCCTGAATAAACAAATGCAAATTCTCTGTCTGGGACGTAAGACGGATACAGCTCCTCTTCTAGACTCACCTGACGGAACAAGAGGTTTTCAGGATACAACATTTATGGGTGGGACAAGTGATTGGTGCCCCGGCCGCACAAGGCGGGTGTTCTCACCCTCTATAACAGGAACGTCTCTTCTATTATTCGATGACTGATGATGAGGGAAGATTGGTAGCCATCACCGCTGACGCTCAGCTGCCAGATTACCATTATAAATATTTACTCATTCTGAGCAACAACCGTTCCATCCTCCCCCTGGTCCTCTCACCTGCTCAGCGGGACAGGTGACAGTCTATGGTCTGTGGACACTTCAATATTGTTCCATCCTCCCCCTGGTCCTCTCACCTGCTCAGCGGCACAGGTGAAAGTCTATGGTCTGTGGAGACTTCAATATTGTTCTGTCCCCGCAGGAGGATAGAAAACGCTCCTCCTCCCGTCCACCTCCTCCGTGCGATGACGTCACATTCTCTCCCGAAAGTGTCGGATCTCACCGATGCCGGGAGGTACCCTCATCCTGATAGTCTGGAATTCTCGCTCAGGATGCTCGGTCTCTGTTAGAGCATAGCCTTGTGTCTTCTGCTCTTCTCTCCAAAGCTTCTAACACTGACATCCATGATTTAGTCATATCTGATCACGCCTGTCTCGATCTCAGATCACCTCCAGAAAGGCACGGACATTATATGGCCTCACCCCCATTTCTTAGTAAGTGACGCTGTGTTCCATTCTGAATTATTGGAATGGTGGGCGGACTATTCCTGCACACTCTGCACATACATCCCACCACGTTTACTGCCACAGCTGCTTATTCCTCAGCCAAGAAGAAACTGGCAGGACCAGTAAAGCTCCAGTGAGCTAATAGCGTATACTGCCCATTTACATCCCCTCCCCCGAATAAATATAACCGATCCTCACCAACACTCTGACCAGGGTGCTGAGCCGACTCTGCCAATATGGTAACAAAACTGGTCAACTCCTGGCTAATCCGGCCAGAGGCAAACGGGCATCTATATCAGAGAACCATAGAGGAACCGTCCATATGACGGGACCATAGAGGAACCCTCCATATGACGGGACCATAGAGGAACCGTCCATATGACGGGACCATAGAGGAACCGTCCATATGACGGGACCATAGAGCAACCGTCCATATGACGGGACCATAGAGCAACCGTCCATATGACGGGACACTAGAGGAACCGTCCATATGACGGGACACTAGAGGAACCGTCCATATGACGGGACACTAGAGGAACCGTCCATATGACGGGACACTAGAGGAACCGTCCATATCACGGGACACTAGAGGAACCGTCCATATCACGGGACACTAGAGGAACCGTCCATATCACGGGACACTAGAGGAACCGTCCATATCACGGGACACTAGAGGAACCGTCCATATCACAGGACCATAGAGGAACCGCCCATATCACGGGACCATAGAGGAACCGTCCATATCACGGGACACTAGAGGAACAGTCCATACCACGTGACCATAGAGGAACCGTCCATATCACGGGACCATAGAGGAACCGTCCATATCACGGGACCATAGAGGAACCGTCCATATCACGGGACCATAGAGGAACCGTCCATATCACGGGACCATAGAGGAACCGTCCATATCACGGGACCATAGAGGAACCGTCCATATCACGCGACCATAGAGGAACCGTCCATATCACGGGACCATAGAGGAACCGTCCATATCACGGGACCATAGAGGAACCGTCCATATCACGGGACCATAGAGGAACCGTCCATATCACGGGACCATAGAGGAACCGTCCATATCACGGGACCATAGAGGAACCGTCCATATCATAGGACCATAGAGGAACCGTCCATATCACGGGACCATAGAGGAACCGTCCATATCACGGGACCATAGAGGAACGGTCCATATCACAGGACCATAGAGGAACCGCTCATTCCGACCCATAAGGGATTAGTGGAATATTAAGTCACTTTTTCTGAACCTTATATACACAACACTAGCTCAATGCTACGGAGGGCTCTACACCTCTCTAATCTGTCTCTTTTAGTGATGAGCGAGCATGCTCGCTTGAGCTTGGTACTCATTCGAGTATTAGGGTACTCGCTACTCGGACGAGCATCTCGCGATACTCGGGAAAAAGGCATCATCCTTTTCCTGTAAGTTTGGGCGCAATTTCTCAGCCAATCAACATGCAGGAGACTCTTTGGTACATTCTGTGATCACGTGGGTCCCATACATGTCAATAGCAGCGATTGGTTGGCCAGATCAGATGACCCTGCCATATAAAAATCTGGGCCGGCGGCGCTCGCCGCACATGCATGCTGGAAGAGAATAGGGACAGAGCTGCTGCTTGTCAGGGAGAGTGTTAGGGAGGGAATTAGCGTTCCTGTAGGCAGGGAATACTAGAGAAAGAACCCAACAGCCCTTGTAAGGCTGGCTGTGACTTGCAGTGCAGCTAACACGATTTCAACAGGGGACAGCAGGTGGTGCATACAGACCCCAAAGAAGTGCTCAGTACTATTATATTATTTTGTGGCTGGTGCTGCTGCTGTACATTGTATTGCTGTTATCTGTAGTACAGCTGCATAGAACCTCACTGCTCATTGTCCTGTGTAACAGGTGGCATAGACTTTACACCACCACTTACACACAGACTATACGACAACCTCCAAAAACTAGTGTGACCAGTATATTTTCTTATTTCTTCATTTCTTAGTGCAGCAATATCAAAGCTCACTGCTATATGCCCTATGTAAAAGGGTGGCGCGATCTGTCCTAATGCCCAAACTATGCAGCTCGCGAAGTCAGTGGGTGATGAGAGTGGGGACTTGCAAGCGGGGTTGGAAGAGGTGTCTGATGATGACAATGAAACCCGGTTGTCAGACAGTGAGGTTGTTGTCATGGATGTAACTCAAAGTGAGGAGGAGAGTGAGGAGCTGGTGGATGAGGACGAGGTGACTGACCCGAGCTGGGTGGATAAGCCTAGTGAAGACCGTGCTTCTTAAGGGGGAGGCAAGGTCACCCACAGGACCGGGAGGAAGAGGAAGAGGGGTGGGCAGAGGGAGAGGCAGGGGCAGAGCGAGTAGATCAACAACTGTTTCACGGAGTCAAACTCCCGTGGCCAGGGCTAGATGTTCCCAAGTCTGGAGGTTCTTTAAAGAACCTGCGGATGACCAACGGACTGTAGTGTGCAACATGTGCCACGCCGGGATCAGCAGGGGAGCCACCACCACCAGCCTAACCACTACCAGCATGCGCAGGCATATGAGTGCTAAACACCCCACTCAGTGGAACCAAGGCCGTTGGTCCCACACCTGCTCCTTCCCCTTTGCCACATGCTGGCTCTGTCAGTCCCCCTGCCCAGGCCCCAGGCTTTAGGAATCTCATGGCGGTGGCTGTCCCTTGGTACTCTGCTGTGTCAGCCCAAATTTTTTTGAGGTTGAACGCCTGCCTTATCTACCTTGTTCACAGAGTTCTCATCGCCATGCTGTGTCAGGCCTAATTTTTGTGAGGTTGAACGCCTGCCTCATCTACCTTGTTAACTTAGTTCTCACCGCCATGCTGTGTCAGGCATAATTTTTGGGAGTTTCCATGACTGCCTCATCTAAAGGCCGGTAAAGGCCACTTTATGGTGTTTTTTTTTTTTAAAGTTCAATTTTCAAAGCACACCGCAGACATTCACTCCCTAGTTCCTTCTCGCAACTTACGGGGCCTCAGGGTACACCGCTATTAAAACCGCAAAACTCAAACTCAAAATCAGCGGTGAGGAGAAGTGGTGAGTCACGTGATGCAGGTAAAATTACCCCAACTGCTAAAGTAGTCAGGGGGAGTCATGCCCCAGCCCAGGTCAGTCTAGTAACTTAAAAAGACAAGTTATTAAGGGGGGAGTAGGGGAGCAGTCAGCTTGTCAGGCACTGGCAAGAGAACACTCTCCAATGCCTTTGACCTTCAAAGTGACCTTCAGGCTTTTGACCGTGGTCGCATGTGCCTTGCCCATCTTGGTCTGGGTCAGCACTATTGTCTTGAAGTTGACCACCAGGCTGTTGCCCAGAATTTGGCGTAATGGTGCGAGTCTTAGCAGGGACTTCTCTGAGGTTCTTTAGTCATTGGAGCCCCAAAATACCCTCACCTTTGTTACACTCACAACTACTTACAGGTCTCACAATTGTCCGTTCTGTCATACCTAATGAGGACTGGAGAGAGATGCATCTCTCTTACATAAGGCTACATATTACATATTCCTTACACTATCGCCCCCACACTATCACCACTGATGCCCT
The DNA here is from genome assembly GCF_027789765.1 of Dendropsophus ebraccatus. Taxonomy (NCBI): domain Eukaryota; kingdom Metazoa; phylum Chordata; class Amphibia; order Anura; family Hylidae; genus Dendropsophus; species Dendropsophus ebraccatus. Next base: position 1,384,337 of record NC_091461.1, on the reverse strand, counting down.
ACATGTGATTTATACCATTGTATATGGGTGTGCACATCCATCCAGACTATTTGGGCTGAGCTCCTGTCTTGGATTAAATCCATCTGGCACCGTGAGGTTTCCTTAGATCAGTTACAGTGTCTGTTCCATTATATTGCTCTATGCTTGAACGATCCTTCTGAAGCCTCCTTAGCTGTACAGGACCTCATCTCTCCGTACTTTCTCTGAAGATACTTCTGAAGCCTCCTTAGCTGTACAGGACCTCATCTCTCCTTACTTACTCTGAAGATACTTCTGAAGCCTCCTTAGCTGTACAGGACCTCATCTCTCCTTACTTTCTCTCAAGATACTTCTGAAGCCTCCTTAGCTGTACAGGACCTCATCTCTCCGTACTTTCACTGAAGATACTTCTGAAGCCTCGTTAACTGTACAGGACCTCATCTCTCCTTACTTTCTCTCAAGATACTTCTGAAGCCTCCTTAGCTGTACAGGACCTCATCTTTCCTTACCTTCTCTGAAGATACTTCTGACGCCTCCTTAGCTGTACAGGACCCCATCTCTCCGTACTTTCTCTGAAGATACTTCTGACGCCTCCTTAGCTGTACGGGACCTCATCTCTCCTTACTTTCTCTGATACTTCTGAAGCCTCGTTAACTGTACAGGACCTCATCTCTCCTTACTTTCTCTGATACTTCTGAAGCCTCGTTAACTGTACAGGACCTCATCTCTCCTTACTTTCACTGAAAATACTTCTGAAGCCTCCTTAGCTGTACAGGACCTCATCTCTCCTTACTTTCTCTCAAGATACTTCTGAAGCCTCCTTAGCCGTACAGGACCTCATCTCTCCTTACTTTCTCTGAAGATACTTCTGAAGCCTCCTTAGCTGTATGAGACCTCATCTCTCCTTACTTACTCTGAAGATACTTCTGAAACCTCCTTAGTTGTATGGGTCCTCATCTCTCCTTACTTTCACTGAAGATACTTCTGAAGCCTCCTTAGCTGTACGGGACCTCATCTTTCTTTACTGTCTCTCAAGAAATGTATACTGAGACTCTGGCTGGATAAGAACCCACCCATCATGTCTGAGGTTATAGATCAGATTAAACTGCTCATGACATATGTTGTTTGCCATACTTTATCAAGTCCGGAAGAGTATTCTGGTGGATTCTTCAACCATTGTAGACCTTTTATATCTTCCTCTCTATATTGTCTGAACGGCATTCATTGATGCGAAATTCCAACATACACAATGGTATCCTACACAATGTAGTAAGTGTATAGGGTGTATATATAGTTTGGTGTATAGGACGTGTATAGGGTGCATATGCAGGACGTGTATAGGGTGCATATGCAGGACGTGTATAGGGTGCATATGCAGGACGTGTATAGGGTGCATATGCAGGACGTGTATAGGGTGCATATGCAGGACGTGTATAGGGTGCATATGCAGGACGTGTATAGGGTGCATATGCAGGACGTGTATAGGGTGCATATGCAGGACGTGTATAGGGTGCATATGCAGGACGTGTATACTGTGCATATGCAGGACGTGTATAGGGTGCATATGCAGGACGTGTATAGGGTGCATATGCAGGACGTGTATAGGGTGCATATGCAGGACGTGTATAGGGTGCATATGCAGGACGTGTATAGGGTGTATATATAGAATAGAAGTGTACCAAGAAAAACTGAATACATTGTACAGAGACCACTACTTTGCCAGACTTTATAAATTTGGTAATAAGTCTGGCAGACTATTAGCTAATCTTGCGAAAGGTAAACGCCCAATAAGTCATATTAAAGCCTTGAAAGACCATTCAGGTTCGATACAGTCCAATCCAAAAGCTATATCTTCCATTTCACATAAATACTACATGTCTTTGTACTCCCCTGACCCTATAGACAAAGATGAAGGAAAGAAATTTATAGAATCCCTCAATCTTCCTAAACTGGATGATGGCGCTCCTAAAAACCTTAATGCTCCCATTACATTAGATGATATTTCTCGCACTATTTCCTCCTTACATGCCAACAAAGCCCCAGGCCCCGACGGATATGGGGCGGAGTTCTATAAATGCCTAAAGGATAATATTATTCCCACCCTTCCATCTGTCTATCGTCACATGATCCAGGATAAATGTATGCTCCCTTCAGGTGACATGGCATATGTCACTGTTATTCATAAACAAGGCAAGGATCCTATTTCTCCTGAATCAGATCGTCCAATTTCTTTAATCAATCAAGACTTAAAAATCCTAACAAAAATCATGGCAGACCGCATAGCCCTTCTTCTTCCCAAACTAATAGGTAACCATCAAAGGGGTTTTATACGAGGTAGAGCTGCTGTTACTAACATTCAAACAGGTTTAACAATCCAAGACTCTGTAAGAGGAAAAATCCTGTCCATTCCCCAGGTCTACTGACTATGGATGGCGACAATATAAGCTGGGAATGGTTGGATATTGTCCTCTCAAGCTATGGTATAATAGGACCATTCAGAGACCATCATCTATAATCACCCTAAAGCCCGTATTCACACCCCAGGCTTTCTTTCAGATGTATTCTATATCCATAAAGGAACCAGACAGGGACGCCCCATTTCTTCTCTCCTCTTTAACCCCTTAAGGTCAAAGCCAATTTTCGTTTTTGCGCTTTTGCTTATTCCATTTTAAGTTTAAAAGTCCATAGCGCTTGCATTTTTTCACCTAGAGACGTATATGAGCGCTTATTTTTTGCTAAACCAATTGTACTTTGTAATGACAGGCATTATTTTTCCATAACATATGCTGCGAAACCGGAAAAAAATCATTTGCGCTGTCAAATTGAAAAAAAAACTAATTTGTTTTGATTTCGGGGAGTTTTGCATTTACGCCGTTCGCCCTGGGGTAAAACTGACTTGTTATGCATGTTCCTCAAGTCGTTACGATTAATATGATATATAACATGTATAACTTTTATTGTATCTGATGGCCTGTAAAAAATTCAAACCGTTGTTAACAAATATACGTTCCTTAAAATCGCTCCATTCCCGGCTTATAGCGCTTTTATCCTTTGGTCTATGGGGCTGTGTGAGGTGTCAGTTTTTGCGCCATGATGCGTTCTTTCTATCGCATCTATCGGCCATAGCAATCTATTGCCGAGCCGGGATCAGCGTCATTCCGATGCTGAGGCCCGGCACGGGCAGAAGAACTGATCTCCCCCCCGCGATGCGATCGCGGGGGGGAGATCCGATCCACTAGACACCAGGGATAGTGTGCATAAAGCACTTCAATGCAGCTGTCAGGTTTGACAGCTGCATTGAAGTGCTTAATTAGCCGGCGCCGCAACGGGACCCGCGCCGGCTAATAGAGGCACTGCCCGGCTGCACGTGTCAGCCGGGATCAGCGCCGTTCAGAGCGGGGTCCCGGCGGGACCCCGCTCTGAACACCCCCCGCGGCGCCATGACGTATCAGATACGTCATGGGTCGCTAAGGGGTTAATTTAGCATTAGAACCCCTAACTAGATATTTATTGATCTCGCCAGATTTTGAAGGTATAAAAATTAAACATACTGAGATACGAGTACTTTGCTTTGCCGATGATACTTTGATATTCCTAGAAAACCCAAATGTACATATGACGAAGATTCTAGACCTCTTCCATTATTATAACTCTTTTACAGGCTTCAAAATCAATGATTCTAAATGTGAATTATTACCACTGATCCCTCATTTAGCACCATCTCATATTACTTGGGTATTAAAATTGGTCCCTCTCCATCCTCTCTGTATACTCTAAACTATAATCCGCTTTTCAAAAAAATAGAACAAGAACTAATAAGATGGAAAGATTTTCCTTTATCCGTTTTGGGAAGAATACATCTTATAAAAATGATATCATTTCCTCCATTATTATACCCCATACAAATGATTCCCATTCTCCTTAGACATAAAGATATATCTAAACTTAGAACTACATTCACTGCTTTTATATGGAGATCAAAAAAATCCTGAATATCGTATGATACTTTATGCAGATCCAACAACCGAGGAGGCGCTCAGCTATCTGATATCAGGTTATACAATCTGACATCTATATCCAGACATATTAGAGACTCAATCACACCTCTTACTTCTCACTAGAATCCTCCCTTACCCATCCACGGCCTTTATCCGCACTCCTCCATAGTACCATCTCTGAATTACCTTCTCATTTCAGGCAGAATGTCATTCTTAGAGACACAATAGCGACTTGGAAAGCTGTCAGGAAACTATACAATTTACCCTTCAACCTTTCTAAATATCTTCCCTTGTGGAATTCGCCATTATTCCGACCTGGAATTAGAAGCCCTGATCATACAATATGGAAGGAGAGGAATATCACTACTTTAGGTCACTTACTTGATTCTGAAATAGGAATATTTCTTTCCTGGGATCGACTGAGAGAACAATATGACTTGCCCCAAGAACATGAAGTACAATACTATAAACTTCTCAAATTAGCAGGCAACCGAGTTCAATCAATAGCCATTGCAGAAAAATCGGGACCGTTTGACCTTCTTTGCTCCAGGACGACCTTACGACTTTCCCGGTCACCAATATACCAAATGCTTTCCTCCATTTCTTTTGACAGTGCCCCCCCCCCCCCCCCGGCATGTGACAAAATGGTATGACGACTTACAATGTAATGATTTAGAACAACGATTACTAAATGGAATTAAATTTGTCCACACCGCTACTTCTTACACAAAGCTGAGAGAGCTCCACTTCCGACTGTTAAACAAAGCAATATATGCATTTATTCTCTCTTATACTCAACACCTAGAAGGCTATTTACAACACTGTCCTAAATGTGCTAAATCTAAAGCTGATCTCTAGCACTGGGTATGGCTGTGTCCCCATGGCCACTTCTATTGGAAACTGATAGAATCTTTTCTAACAAACACTTGGGACACGTCTCTGCCTTTGGATCCAATCTGTTATTTGTTCCATGATGTGACGGAAGGAGGTGAGGCTCTCTCAGCCAGAAGGACTCTTCCTCCTGGAGGTCACCTTACTCTATTGTTAGCCCTTAAATGCCTTTTAAATCATTGGCTCAAGTCTACATCCCCTACAATACCAGAGTTGGTTGATAATCTCAAAGAAACACTACATTGGGAAATGATTGATACCCTACGTAGTAATGAAAAGTTTACGGTTTCTTTCATGAAAAAATGGAAACTTGTTATAGTGAGTGCTCTGTCTACAGAAGAAAGAAATTCTGTTATGCAACAATTATCCAATCCAGCTTGGTATCACAAAGCAATGGTTGCAGGTACCCTGGGAGTACTTACCTCTACTTGGTATAGAGCATAGTATGATACAATGTTACTTCATTTGTATGTTAGAGCAATAATTGGTTACTTTGTTTGTTTTAATGATTTGTTATATTTATTTATGTAATTTTATATAAGTCTACTGACTTGTCATAGTTTATCTATTATTATATGATTGTTCTTATCACTTTGTATTTACGTATAACTTCAATAAAATATTGTTAAAAAAAAAAAAAAGAATAGAAGTGTAGTCACCTGCAGCTCCTGGTTCTCAGCAGTCACGTCCTGCAGGTCCTGCCTCAGTTTATCCAGCTCCTGCAGCCGGTTTACCGCCAGCTCCTTATTCATATCCACCTCGGACGTCATCTCCTCAAACTGCAAGAAAAAAACCTACACTGTTAGATTGCACAGAGATCACCGGAGCGGCTGGTCATGTGTCCTCACAGCGCGCAGTCATGTGGCCAATACTATACCTCACCTTCTTAGAGTTGATGGTTATGGTGCCCCCGTACAGGCTGCTCCCAGCTCCATACACTTTGTAGCCCTTGGAGTTGACCTGAGAAGAGAACATATACGTAGGTATGAGGGTCTCACAGAACACATGGGTGTGGGTCTCTATCTGTATGTGTCCTTGGCAGCACGGTTTGGCCCTGATTATTGTAGGGTTTTTCCAGTGTTTGGACCATATGCGGTCCTATTTTAGATGTTAACTTTGTGTTGATGGTATATATTATAAAGAACATTTGTATACATATTTTTCACTTATTTTCACCTATTTTTATGGCTGCAGCAGGCTGTGTGTGTGCTATAGCTGCAGCAGGCTGTGTTTGTGCGCTCTGGCTGCAGCAGGCTGTGTATGTGTGTGCTATAGCTGCAGCAGGTTGTGTGTGTACGCTATGGCTGCGTGTGTGTGTGTGTGCGCACTATGGCTGCAGCAAGCTGTGTTTGTGTGTATGTATGCGTGCTATGGCTGCAGTGAACTGTGTGGGCGCGCGCTATGGCTGCTGCAGGCTGTGTGTGTGTGTGTGTGTGTGTGTGCGCTGTATGGCTGCAGCAGGTGGGGTGTGTGCGCTATGGCTGCAGCAGGCTCTGTGTGTGTGTGTGCTTTGGCTGCAGTAGGATATGTGTATGTGTGCGCACGCTATGGCTGCAGCAGGCTGTGCGTCTGTGTGTGTGTGTGTGCGCGCGCAATGGCTGCAGCAGGCTGTGTGTGCGCGCTATGGCTGCAGCACGCTGTGTTGGCGCGCGCTATGGCTGCCGCAGGCTGTGTGTGTGTGTGTGCGCGCTATGGCTGCAGAAGGCTCTGTGTGTGTGCGCGCTATGGCTGCAGCAGGCTGTGTGTATGTGTGCTTTGGCTGCAGTAGGCTGTGTGTGTATGTGTGCGCGCTATGGCTGCAGCAGGCTGTGCGTGTGCTATGGCTGCCGCAGGCTGTAAGTGTGCGCGCGCGCTATGGCGGCAGCAGGCTGTGTGTGTGTGTGTGTGTGTGTGCGCTCTATGGCTGCAGCAGGTGGGGTGTGTGCGCTATGGCTGCAGCAGGTGGGGTGTGTGCGCTATGGCTGCAGCAGGTGGGGTGTGTGCACTATGGCTGCAGCAGGCTCTGTGTGTGTGCGCGCTATGGCGGCAGCAGGCTGTGTGTGTGTGTGTGTGTGTGCGCGCGCGCTATTGCTGCAGCAGGTGGGGTGTGTGCGCTATGGCTGCAGCATGCTGTGTATGTGTGCGCACTATGGCTGCAGCAGGCTGTGTGTGTGTGTGTGTCCGCGCGCTATGGCTGAAGTAGGCTGTGTGCGCTATGGCTGCAGCAGGCTGTGCGTGTGTGTGTGTGTGTGTGTGTGTGTGCGCGCGCGCGCTATGGCTAAAGTAGGCTGTGTGCGCTATGGCTACAGCAGGCTGTGTGTGTGCGCGCCGCTATGGCTGCAGAAGACTGTGTGCTATGATGGCTGCAGCAGGCTGTGTGTGTGTGTGTGTGTGCGTGCTCTATGGCTGCAGCAGGCTGTGTGTGTGCTAGTGTTCTATGGCTGCAGCAGGCTGTGTGCGTGCGTGCGTGTGTGTGTGTGCGTGCTATGGCTGCAGCAGGCCGTGTGTGTGCGCTATGGCTGCAGAAGGCTCTGTGTGTGTGTGTGTGTGTGCGTGCGCACTATGGCTGCATCAGGCTGTGTGCGTGCTATTAGTCAGCGAGGCGGGAAACCCCCCGGGGTGTGACCGGCCAGTTATGGAGGAGCCGCAGTGTGATAACAACTCCCCGGGGTGTGAGCGGCCAGTTATGGAGGAGCCGGAGTGTGATAATAACTCCCTGGGGTGTGAGCGGCCAGTTATGGAGGAGCCGGAGTGTATAAGGGTCTCAGTGCCCGTGCCCCCCGTCTTACCCTCTCGAGGACCTCGGACAGGTGTCTGTTCAGCCGTTGTTCTCTTTTCCGGACCTTATCGATGTCCCACTGCAGATCCTCAATGAGACCGTCCAGCACCGAGACCCGAGACTCCGCGTTCTCCAGACGTGTCTGCAGCTGCGAGAACTGCGGGGAGAAGAGAGACCGCGCATCACCAGACCGCACACACAGAGCCATGGCGGTGTATATACCTGAGCAGTGTACAGAACCAGGGCGGTGTATATACCTGAGCAATGTACAGAGCCAAGGCGGTGTATATACCTGAGCAGTGTACAGGGCCATGACGGTGTATATACCTGAGCAATGTACAGAACCAGGGCGGTGTATATACCTGAGCAGTGTACAGAGCCATGGGGGTGTATATACCTGAGCAATGTACAGAACCAAGGCGTTGTATATACCTGAGCAGTGTACAGAGCCATGGCGGTGTATATACCTGAGCAGTGTACAGAACCAGGGCGGTGTATATACCTGAGCAATGTACAGAACCAGGGCGGTGTATATACCTGAGCAGTGTACAGAACCAGGGCGGTGTATATACCTGAGCAATGTACAGAGCCATGGCGGTGTATATACCTGAGCAATGTACAGAGCCAAGGAGGTGTATATACCTGAGCAGATCCCCATACATGTGACCCCCAGCCCGTCCATAGGTACTATGGCAGATCCCCAGACATGTGACCCTGGCCCAGCTGGGCTATCATGTGACCTCTAGGGCTGGGCCATGATGGCTGTCCGCACCTCCTGCGTCATGTTCTGCTGCTTCTCCTGCAGTCTCTTGCACACTTCCTGCAGTCTCATGTTCTCGCTGCTCAGCATGGAGTTCAGCTCCTTTACCGCTTCTTCCATCTGTGGCGGCTCTGTGTGAAAACAAACAAAGAGTGGATGCAAGATACTGACCCGGGAAACCCCCCAGCACAGAGTCCCAGGGAACCCCCCGCAGCACAGAGACCCCAGGAGACCCCCGCCACAGAGTCCCCGGGAAACACCCAATCCCTCCCACGAGGACAGAGTCCCCAGGACCCCCCCCCCCCCCCGCCCCCGGCCAGAGTCCCCAGGACCCCCACCCCCCCCCCGGCACAGAGACCCCGGGAGCCCCGGCATGTGACATTGCTAGTAGCGGAGATGATAATTATGGTCTTACCATTACTGTTGAGTTTGGCGGACACCTGGTCCAGGCGAGCGTGCATCCGGTCATACACCAGCACTATGCGGGCCACAGCTCTCCGGGACGACTCCACCCGCTCCTGTAGCTGAGACTCAATCTCCTCACTGCTGCTGCTGGCCAGGATGCCCAGGAAGGAGAAGGACGACTCCGTCAGCCCCTCACCTGCAGGTACAGAGACAGTTCTCACACTGCACAACTGCCCGGACACATCAACCCCACCCTCACCACGTCTATCTGTCCTCTAAGATAGTGACACCCAGCCCCCCATCCACCAGGGCAGTGACCCCCCCCCCCATGTCCATCCACCAGGGCAGTGACCCCCCCCCCCCCATATCCATCCACCAGGGCAGTGACCCCCCCCATATCCATCCACCAGGGCAGTGACCCCCCCCCCATATCGATCCACCAGGGCAGTGACCCCCCCCCCCATATCCATCCACCAGGGCAGTGACCCCCCCCCATATCCATCCACCAGGGCAGTGACCCCCCCCCCCATATCTATCCACCAGGGCAGTGACACCCCCCCCCCCCCCATGTCCATCCACCAGGGCAGTGACCCCCCCCCCCCCCATCCATCCACAGGGCAGTGACCCCCCCCCCCCATATCCATCCACCAGGGCAGTGACCCCCCCCCCCCATATCCATCCACCAGGGCAGTGACCCCCCCCCATATCCATCCACCAGGGCACTGACCCCCCCCATATCTATCCACCAGGGCAGTGACCCCCCCCCCCATGTCCATCCACCAGGGCAGTGACCCCCCCCCCATGTCCATCCACCAGGGCAGTGACCCCCCCCCCATGTCCATCCACCAGGGCAGTGACCCCCCCCCCATGTCCATCCACCAGGGCAGTGACCCCCCCCCCATCCATCCACCAGGGCAGTGACCCCCCCCCCATATCCATCCACCAGGGCAGTGACCCCCCCCCCATATCGATCCACCAGGGCAGTGACCCCCCCCCATATCCATCCACCAGGGCAGTGACCCCCCCCCATATCCATCCACCAGGGCAGTGCCCCCCCCCCCCCCATATCCATCCACCAGGGCAGTGACCCCCCCCCATATCCATCCACCAGGGCAGTGACCCCCCCCCCCCATATCCATCCACCAGGGCAGTGACCCCCCCCCATATCCATCCACCAGGGCAGTGACACCCCCCCCCCCATATCGATCCACCAGGGCAGTGACCCCCCCCCCATATCCATCCACCAGGGCAGTGACACCCCCCATCCATCCACCAGGGCAGTGACCCCCCCCCCCCCCATCCACCAGGGCAGTGACCCCCCCCCCCCCCCCATATCCATCCACCAGGGCAGTGACACCCCCCCCCCCATATCCATCCACCAGGGCAGTGACCCCCCCCCCCCCCCCCCATCCATCAGGGCAGTGACCCCCCCCCCCCCCCATATCCATCCACCAGGGCAGTGACCCCCCCCCCATATCCATCCACCAGGGCAGTGACCCCCCCCCATATCCATCCACCAGGGCAGTGACACCCCCCCCCCCCATATCTATCCACCAGGGCAGTGACCCCCCCCCCCATATCCATCCACCAGGGCAGTGACCCCCCCCCATATCCATCCACCAGGGCAGTGACCCCCCCCCATATCCATCCACCAGGGCAGACCCCCACCACCATCTGCAGTGTCACCTCTCTCGCTGTCCTTGCGCTCGGAGTTGCTGTCAGAGTCGGGCTCGGGTTCGGGGATCACCAGCGCCTTCCGCTCACTCAGGAACTCCGCCAGCTCCTGCTCCAGGTCGTAGCGGCCGAGGAGAATCCTGATGTTCTCATCAAACTGGAGAAATGGAAAATAAATGTGAGAAACCAGGAGATCCCGATCCTGTGCCGGAGAATCCACAGAACATTCCGGATTATCAGAGGAGTTCTACAGAATTAGTCTCCATTCTATTCCAGGATATAAGAGGAGACGCTCCTATCTGCTGCAGTTACAGAGGTCGGACGGTTCCTGGGGGTCCGGACCAGGTTTGCGGACCCTGCAGCAGGATTGTGTCCCCCTCCCCCATACACATCTTCTCCAGCTCTTACAGGTTTCAGGGCTGTCGCTGGGGTCAGGGGTGGAGACTGGCGGACGCTCCAGGACCAGGAAATGCAGCTTACAGTGCTGGATGGCCGGGCTGGGGGTCTCCCCCTTAGTTGTCCCGGCTGGGGGTCTCCCCCTTAGTTGTCCCGGCTGGGGGTCTCCCCCTTAGTTGTCCCGGCTGGGGGTCTCCCCCTTAGTTGTCCCGGCTGGGGGTCTCCCCCTTAGTTGTCCCGGCTGGGGGTCTCCCCCTTAGTTGTCCCGGCTGGGGGTCTCCCCCTTAGTTGTCCCGGCTGGGGGTCTCCCCCTTAGTTGGCCCGGCTGGGGGTCTCCCCCTTAGTTGGCCCGGCTGGGGGTCTCCCCCTTAGTTGGCCCGGCTGGGGGTCTCCCCCTTAGTTGGCCCGGCTGGGGGTCTCCCCCTTAGTTGGCCCGGCTGGGGGTCTCCCCCTTAGTTGTCCCGGCTGGGGGTCTCCCCCTTAGTTGTCCCGGCTGGGGGTCTCCCCATTAGTTGTCCCGGCTGGGGGTTTTTGGTCATTGTCAGCTGTAAGACCCGGCCATCAGCCATCCTCACTGCTCTTACTGAGGTTGTTGTACCTGGTGATACACGGCCCCATCCATTCTGTGTAGGTATACAGCAGTGTATTATATACTTATTATCCTCCTGTATGAGTGTGTATATCTCTCCATTCTGTGTAGGTATACAGCAGTGTATTATATACTTATTATCCTCCTGTATGAGTGTGTATATATCTCCCCATTCTGTGTAGGTATACAGCAGTGTATTATATACTTATTATCCTCCTCCTGTATGAGTGTGTATATATCTCCATTCTGTGTAGGTATATAGCAGTGTATTATATACTTATTATCCTCCTGTCTGAGTGTGTATATATCTCTCCATTCTGTGTAGGTATACAGCAGTGTATTATATACTTATTATCCTCCTGTATGAGTGTGTATATATCTCTCCATTCTGTGTAGGTATACAGCAGTGTATTATATACTTATTATCCTCCTGTATGAGTGTGTATATATCCCCCCATTCTGTGTAGGTATACAGCAGTGTATTATATACTTATTATCCCGCCTGTATGAGTGTATATATCTCTCCCCTGTGTGTAGGTATATAGCAGTGTATTATATACTTATTATCCTCCTGTATGAGTGTGTATATATCTCCCCATTCTGTGTAGGTATACAGCAGTGTATTATATACTTATTATCCTCCTGTATGAGTGTGTATATATCTCTCCATTCTGTGTAGGTATACAGCAGTGTATTATATACTTATTATCCTCCTGTATGAGTGTGTATATATCTCTCCATCCATGTGTAGGTATACAGCAGTGTATTATATACTTATTATCCTCCTGTATGAGTGTATATATCTCTCCATTCTGTGTAGGTATACAGCAGTGTATTATATACTTATTATCCTCCTGTATGAGTGTGTATATATCTCTCCATCCATGTGTAGGTATACAGCAGTGTATTATATACTTATTATCCTCCTGTATGAGTGTATATATATCTCTCCATTCTGTATAGGTATACAGCAGTGTATTATATACTTATTATCCTCCTGTATGAGTGTGTATATATCTCCCCATTCTGTGTAGGTATACAGCAGTGTATTATATACTTATTATCCCCCTTCTGTATGAGTGTATATCTCTCCCCATTCTGTGTAGGTATACAGCAGTGTATTGTATACTTATTATCCTCCTGTATGAGTGTATATATCTCTCCCCTGTGTGTAGGTATACAGCAGTGTATTATAGACTTATTATCCCCCTCCTGTATGAGTGTGTATATATCTCCCCATTCTGTGTAGGTATACAGCAGTGTATTATATACTTATTATCCTCCTGTATGAGTGTGTATATATCTCCCCATTCTGTGTAGGTATACAGCAGTGTATTATATACTTATTATCCCCCTCCTGTATGAGTGTGTATATATCTCTCCATTCTGTGTAGGTATACAGCAGTGTATTATATACTTATTATCCTCCTGTATGAGTGTATATATCTCCCCATTCTGTGTAGGTATACAGCAGTGTATTATATATACACTCATACAGGCGGGATAATAAGTATATAATACACTGCTGTATACCTACACAGAATGGGGAGATATATACACACTCATACAGGAGGATAATAAGTATATAATACACTGCTGTATACCTACACAGAATGGAGATATATACACACTCATACAGGAGGAGGATAATAAGTATATAATACACTGCTGTATACCTACACAGAATGGGGAGATATATACACACTCATACAGGAGGATAATAAGTATATAATACACTGCTGTATACCTACACAGAATGGAGAGATATATATACACTCATACAGGCGGGATAATAAGTATATAATACACTGCTGTATACCTACACAGAATGGGGAGATATATACACACTCATACAGGAGGATAATAAGTATATAATACACTGCTGTATACCTACACAGAATGGAGAGATATATATACACTCATACAGGCGGGATAATAAGTATATAATACACTGCTGTATACCTACACAGAATGGAGAGATATATACACACTCATACAGGAGGATAATAAGTATATAATACACTGCTGTATACCTACACAGAATGGAGATATATATATACACTCATACAGGCGGGATAATAAGTATATATCTCTCCATTCTGTGTAGGTATACAGCAGTGTATTATATACTTATTATCCTCCTGTATGAGTGTGTATATATCTCTCCATTCTGTGTAGGTATACAGCAGTGTATTATATACTTATTATCCAGCCTGTATGAGTGTATATATATCTCTCCATTCTGTGTAGGTATACAGCAGTGTATTATATACTTATTATCCTCCTGTATGAGTGTGTATATATCTCCCCATTCTGTGTAGGTATACAGCAGTGTATTATATACTTATTATCCCGCCTGTATGAGTGTATATATATCTCTCCATTCTGTGTAGGTATACAGCAGTGTATTATATACTTATTATCCTCCTGTATGAGTGTGTATATATCTCCCCATTCTGTGTAGGTATACAGCAGTGTATTATATACTTATTATCCTCCTCCTGTATGAGTGTGTATATATCTCCATTCTGTGTAGGTATACAGCAGTGTATTATATACTTATATACACACTCTTACAGGAGGAGGATAATATCTCTCCATTCTGTGTAGGTATACAGCAGTGTATTATATACTTATTATCCTCCTGTATGAGTGTGTATATATCTCCCCATTCTGTGTAGGTAGCCAGCAGTCTATTATATACTTATTATCCTCCTGTATGAGTGTGTATATCTCTCCCCATTCTGTGTAGGTATACAGCAGTGTATTGTATACTTATTATCCTCCTGTATGAGTGTATATATCTCTCCCCTGTGTGTAGGTATACAGCAGTGTATTATAGACTTATTATCCCCCTCCTGTATGAGTGTGTATATATCTCCCCAGTCTGTGTGGGTATACAGCAGTGTATTATATACTTATTATCCTCCTCCTGTATGAGTGTGTATATATCCCCAATCTGTGTAGGTATATAGCAGTGTATTATATACTTATTATCCTCCTGTCTGAGTGTGTATATATCTCTCCATTCTGTGTAGGTATACAGCAGTGTATTATATACTTATTCTCCTCCTGTATGAGTGTGTATATATCTCCCCATTCTGTGTAGGTATACAGCAGTGTATTATATACTTATTATCCTCCTGTATGAGTGTATATATCTCTCCCCTGTGTGTAGGTATACAGCAGTGTATTATAGACTTATTATCCTCCTCCTGTATGAGTGTGTATATATCTCCCCATTCTGTGTAGATATACAGCAGTGTATTATATACTTATTATCCCTCCTGTATGAGTGTGTATATATCTCTCCATTCTGTGTAGGTATACAGCAGTGTATTATATACTTATTATCCCTCCTGTATGAGTGTGTATATATCTCTCCATTCTGTGTAGGTATACAGCAGTGTATTATATACTTATTATCCTCCTGTATGAGTGTGTATATATCTCTCCCCTGTGTGTAGGTATACAGCAGTGTATTATAGACTTATTATCCTCCTCCTGTATGAGTGTGTATATATCTCCCCATTCTGTGTAGGTATACAGCAGTGTATTATATACTTATTATCCCTCCTGTATGAGTGTGTATATATCTCTCCATTCTGTGTAGGTATACAGCAGTGTATTATATACTTATTATCCCCCTGTATAAGTGTGTGTATATATCTCTCCATTCTGTGTAGGTATACAGCAGTGTATTATATACTTATTATCCCTCCTGTATGAGTGTGTATATATCTCTCCATTCTGTGTAGGTATACAGCAGTGTATTATATACTTATTATCCTCCCCATACAGACGGGGGGGGGGGGGGATAATAACAACCCTGTTCCCCCCCACTGACAGGAGATATATATATACACACACACAGACACAGAGACCCAGCCCGCTCAGCACTCACCTGACTCCAGTAGCGGTTGATGATCAGCAGCGAGGCGTCGTCGGTGGCCTGTCTCTTCTCCAGGGTCTCGATGCGGTCTCGTAGCTCGTCCTCGATGGCCTGCCTCTGGTCAAGCATGCCCGCCAACTTTTTGTTCTTCACCTGGAGAGTCCGGAGATCCTGCTCCTCCTGGAACATCACAAAACAATTCATTGAGAGACTGACAGCCGCAGCCAGACCCTCCCCTTGACAGTCATGCATGCCCCCACCCCCCAAGTGGACAGAAACACGCCCCCCCCCCCCCAGCAGACAGACACACGCCTCCCCCCAAGCGGACAGACACACGGCCTCCCCCCCAGCAGAGACACACGCCCCCCCCCCCCAAGCGGACAGACACACGGCCTCCCCCCCCAGCAGAGACACCCCCCCCCCCCAAGCGGACAGACACACGGCCCCCTCCCAGCAGACAGACACACACTCACCGTAGATGAGACGCCGCCCAACTTTATGGTCTCCACTGTGGTCCCAGAATCCTCCACTGCAGTCTTCTTCTCAGGGGGGCCCGAGGGGCCGGGGTCCCCCGCTGTTCTCTTACTACCAGCACCGGACATCCTGGACTGGAGCCGAACACTGGAGGAGAACAAGACTGGCATAAACCATGAGAACAGATGGAGATGTATGTGTATAGGGGGTCCTGTGTGTGACAGGGCCGGGCTAGTGATATGGTGTGTGACAGGGCCGGGCTAGTGATATGGTGTGTGTGACAGGGCCGGGCTAGTGATATGGTGTGTGTGACAGGGCCGGGCTAGTGATATGGTGTGTGACAGGGCCGGGCTAGTGATATGGTGTGTGACAGGGCCGGGCTAGTGATATGGTGTGTGACAGGGCCGGGCTAGTGATATGGTGTGTGTGACAGGGCCGGGCTAGTGATATGGTGTGTGTGACAGGGCCGGGCTAGTGATATGGTGTGTGACAGGGCCGGGCTAGTGATATGGTGTGTGATGGGGCGGGGCTAGTGATATGGTGTGTGACAGGGCCGGGCTAGTGATATGGTGTGTGTGACAGGGCCGGGCTAGTGATATGGTGTGTGTGACAGGGCCGGGCTAGTGATATGGTGTGTGACAGGGCCGGGCTAGTGATATGGTGTGTGACAGGGCCGGGCTAGTGATATGGTGTGTGACAGGGCCGGGCTAGTGATATGGTGTGTGACAGGGCCGGCCTAGTGATATGGTGTGTGACAGGGCCGGCCTAGTGATATGGTGTGTGTGACAGGGCCGGGCTAGTGATATGGTGTGTGACAGGGCCGGGCTAGTGATATGGTGTGTGACAGGGCTGGGGTAGTGATATGGTGTGTGTGACAGGGCTGGGGTAGTGATATGGTGTGTGTGACAGGGCCGGGCTAGTGATATGGTGTGTGACAGGGCCGGGCTAGTGATATGGTGTGTGACAGGGCCGGGCTAGTGATATGGTGTGTGACAGGGCCGGGCTAAGGGGGAATTTACATGGGGCAGATTATATGCAGAATTTTTCAAGGAAGGAAAAGACAGACAGTGGGTAATCTCTACATAAGTTAGTCAGAACAAATCGCACAACGAAGTGGTGGGTCACATGATGCCGGGAATGTTACCCCGGGGCAAGGGGTGTATAGCGTCACTATTCCCGGGGGCCCTGGGGCTGTCACTATTCCCGGGGCCCTGGGGCTGTCACTATTCCTGTAGCGGTCACTATTCCTGTGGCTGTCACTATTCCCGGGGGCCCTGTAGCTGTCACTATTCCCGGGGGCCCTGTAGCTGTCACTATTCCCGGGGGCCCTGTAGCTGTCACTATTCCGGGGGACCCTGTAGCTGTCACTATTCCCGGGGGCCCTGGGGCTGTCACTATTCCTGGGGCTGTCACTATTCCGGGGGGCCCTGTAGCTGTCAGTATTCCCGGGGGCCCTGGGGCTGTCACTATTCCTGGGGCTGTCACTATTCCCGGGGGCCCTGTAGCTGTCACTATTCCCGGGGGCCCTGTAGCTGTCACTATTCCTGTAGCTGTCACTATTCCCGGGGGCCCTGGGGCTGTCACTATTCCTGGGGCTGTCACTATTCCCGGGGCCCCTGTAGCTGTCACTATTCCCAGGGCCCCTGTAGCTGTCACTATTCCGGGGGGCCCTGTAGCTGTCACTATTCCGGGGGGCCCTGTAGCTGTCACTATTCCCGGGGGTCCTGTAGCCGTCACTATTCCCGGGGGCCCAGTAGCTGTCACTATTCCAGTAGCTGTCACTATTCCCGGGGGCCCAGTAGCTGTCACTATTCCCGGGGCCCAGTAGCTGTCACTATTCCCGGGGCCCTGTAGCTGTCACTATTCCCGGGGCCCTGTAGCTGTCACTATTCCTGGGACCCCTGGGGCTGTCACTATTCCAGTAGCTGTCACTATTCCCGGGGCCCCTGGGGCTGTCACTATTCCAGTAGCTGTCACTATTCCCGGGGCCCCTGGGGCTGTCACTATTCCTGTAGCTGTCACTATTCCCGGGGGCCCAGTAGCTGTCACTTTTCCTGTAGCTGTCACTATTCCCGGGGCCCCTGTAGCTGTCACTATTCCCGGGGCCCCTGTAGCTGTCACTATTCCCGGGGGCCCTGGGGCTGTCACTATTCCCGGGGGCCCTGGGGCTGTCACTATTCCCGGGGGCCCTGGGGCTGTCACTATTCCCGGGGGCCCTGGGGCTGTCACTATTCCCGGGGGCCCTGGTGCTGTCACTATTCCCGGGGGCCCTGGGGCTGTCACTATTCCTGTAGCTGTCACTATTCCCGGGGCCCTGTAGCTGTCACTATTCCCGGGGGCCCTGGGGCTGTCACTATTCCTGTAGCTGTCACTATTCCCGGGGCCCTGTAGCTGTCACTATTCGCGGGGGCCCTGGGGCTGTCACTATTCCCGGGGCCCCTGTAGCCGTCACTATTCCCGGGGCCCCTGTAGCTGTCACTATTCCCGGGGGCCCTGTAGCTGTCACTATTCCCGGGGGCCCTGTAGCTGTTACTATTCCCGGGGGCCCTGTAGCTGTCACTATTCCCGGGGCTGTCACTATTCCTGTAGCTGTCACTATTCCCGGGGCCCAGTAGCTGTCACTATTCCTGGGACCCCTGGGGCTGTCACTATTCCAGTAGCTGTCACTATTCCCGGGGCCCCTGGGGCTGTCACTATTCCAGTAGCTGTCACTATTCCCGGGGCCCCTGGGGCTGTCACTATTCCTGTAGCTGTCACTATTCCCGGGGGCCCAGTAGCTGTCACTTTTTCCTGTAGCTGTCACTATTCCCGGGGCCCCTGTAGCTGTCACTATTCCCGGGGCCCCTGTAGCTGTCACTATTCCCGGGGGCCCTGGGGCGGTCACTATTCCCGGGGGCCCTGGGGCTGTCACTATTCCCGGGGGCCCTGGGGCTGTCACTATTCCCGGGGGCCCTGGGGCTGTCACTATTCCCGGGGGCCCTGGGGCTGTCACTATTCCCGGGGGCCCTGGGGCTGTCACTATTCCTGTAGCTGTCACTATTCCCGGGGCCCTGTAGCTGTCACTATTCCCGGGGGCCCTGGGGCTGTCACTATTCCTGTAGCTGTCACTATTCCCGGGGCCCTGTAGCTGTCACTATTCGCGGGGGCCCTGGGGCTGTCACTATTCCCGGGGCCCCTGTAGCCGTCACTATTCCCGGGGCCCCTGTAGCTGTCACTATTCCCGGGGGCCCTGTAGCTGTCACTATTCCCGGGGGCCCTGTAGCTGTTACTATTCCCGGGGGCCCTGTAGCTGTCACTATTCCCGGGGCTGTCACTATTCCTGTAGCTGTCACTATTCCTGTAGCTGTCACTATTCCCGGGGCCCAGTAGCTGTCACTATTCCTGGGACCCCTGGGGCTGTCACTATTCCAGTAGCTGTCACTATTCCCGGGGCCCCTGGGGCTGTCACTATTCCAGTAGCTGTCACTATTCCCGGGGCCCCTGGGGCTGTCACTATTCCTGTAGCTGTCACTATTCCCGGGGGCCCAGTAGCTGTCACTTTTCCTGTAGCTGTCACTATTCCCGGGGCCCCTGTAGCTGTCACTATTCCCGGGGCCCCTGTAGCTGTCACTATTCCCGGGGGCCCTGGGGCTGTCACTATTCCCGGGGGCCCTGGGGCTGTCACTATTCCCGGGGGCCCTGGGGCTGTCACTATTCCCGGGGGCCCTGGGGCTGTCACTATTCCCGGGGGCCCTGGGGCTGTCACTATTCCCGGGGGCCCTGGGGCTGTCACTATTCCTGTAGCTGTCACTATTCCCGGGGCCCTGTAGCTGTCACTATTCCCGGGGGCCCTGGGGCTGTCACTATTCCTGTAGCTGTCACTATTCCCGGGGCCCTGTAGCTGTCACTATTCGCGGGGGCCCTGGGGCTGTCACTATTCCCGGGGCCCCTGTAGCCGTCACTATTCCCGGGGCCCCTGTAGCTGTCACTATTCCCGGGGGCCCTGTAGCTGTCACTATTCCCGGGGGCCCTGTAGCTGTTACTATTCCCGGGGGCCCTGTAGCTGTCACTATTCCCGGGGCTGTCACTATTCCTGTAGCTGTCACTATTCCTGTAGCTGTCACTATTCCCGGGGCCCTGTAGCTGTCACTATTCCCGGGGGTCCTGTAGCCGTCACTATTCCCGGGGGCCCAGTAGCTGTCACTATTCCAGTAGCTGTCACTATTCCGGGGGGCCCTGTAGCTGTCACTATTCCCGGGGGCCCAGTAGCTATCACTATTCCAGTAGCTGTCACTATTCCCGGGGGCCCAGTAGCTGTCACTATTCCCGGGGCCCTGTAGCTGTCACTATTCCCGGGGCCCAGTAGCTGTCACTATTCCTGGGACCCCTGGGGCTGTCACTATTCCAGTAGATGTCACTATTCCCGGGGCCCCTGGGGCTGTCACTATTCCAGTAGCTGTCACTATTCCCGGGGCCCCTGGGGCTGTCACTATTCCTGTAGCTGTCACTATTCCCGGGGGCCCAGTAGCTGTCACTTTTCCTGTAGCTGTCACTATTCCCGGGGCCCCTGTAGCTGTCACTATTCCCGGGGGCCCTGTAGCTGTCACTATTCCCGGGGGCCCTGTAGCTGTCACTATTCCCGGGGGCCCTGTAGCTGTCACTATTCCCGGGGGCCCTGGGGCTGTCACTATTCCTGGGGCTGTCACTATTCCCGGGGGCCCTGTAGCTGTCACTATTCCCAGGGCCCCTGTAGCTGTCACTATTCCGGGGGGCCCTGTAGCTGTCACTATTCCGGGGGGCCCTGTAGCTGTCACTATTCCCGGGGGCCCTGTAGCTGTCACTATTCCCGGGGGCCCTGTAGCTGTCACTATTCCGGGGGGCCCTGTAGCTGTCACTATTCCCGGGGGTCCTGTAGCCGTCACTATTCCCGGGGGCCCAGTAGCTGTCACTATTCCCGGGGCCCTGTAGCTGTCACTATTCCCGGGGCCCTGTAGCTGTCGCTATTCCCGGGGCCCTGTAGCTGTCACTATTCCTGGGACCCCTGGGGCTGTCACTATTCCAGTAGCTGTCACTATTCCCGGGGCCCCTGGGGCTGTCACTATTCCAGTAGCTGTCACTATTCCCGGGGCCCCTGGGGCTGTCACTATTCCTGTAGCTGTCACTATTCCCGGGGGCCCAGTAGCTGTCACTTTTCCTGTAGCTGTCACTATTCCCGGGGCCCCTGTAGCTGTCACTATTCCCGGGGGCCCTGGGGCTGTCACTATTCCTGGGGGCCCTGGGGCTGTCACTATTCCCGGGGGCCCTGGGGCTGTCACTATTCCCGGGGGCCCTGGGGCTGTCACTATTCCTGTAGCTGTCACTATTCCCGGGGCCCTGTAGCCGTCACTATTCCCGGGGCCCCTGGGGCTGTCACTATTCCCGGGGCCCCTGTAGCCGTCACTATTCCCGGGGCCCCTGTAGCTGTCACTATTCCCGGGGGCCCTGTAGCTGTTACTATTCCCGGGGGCCCTGTAGCTGTCACTATTCCCGGGGCTGTCACTATTCCTGTAGCTGTCACTATTCCTGTAGCTGTCACTATCCCTGTAGCTGTCACTATTCCCGGGGGTCCTGTAGCCGTCACTATTCCCGGGGGCCCAGTAGCTGTCACTATTCCAGTAGCTGTCACTATTCCCGGGGGCCCAGTAGCTGTCACTATTCCCGGGGGCCCAGTAGCTGTCACTATTCCCGGGGCCCTGTAGCTGTCACTATTCCCGGGGCCCAGTAGCTGTCACTATTCCTGGGACCCCTGGGGCTGTCACTATTCCAGTAGCTGTCACTATTCCCGGGGCCCCTGGGGCTGTCACTATTCCAGTAGCTGTCACTATTCCCGGGGCCCCTGGGGCTGTCACTATTCCTGTAGCTGTCACTATTCCCGGGGGCCCAGTAGCTGTCACTTTTCCTGTAGCTGTCACTATTCCCGGGGCCCCTGTAGCTGTCACTATTCCCGGGGCCCCTGTAGCTGTCACTATTCCCGGGGCCCCTGTAGCTGTCACTATTCCCGGGGCCCCTGTAGCTGTCACTATTCCCGGGGGCCCTGGGGCTGTCACTATTTCCGGGGGCCCTGGGGCTGTCACTATTCCTGTAGCTGTCACTATTCCCGGGGCCCTGTAGCTGTCACTATTCCTGTAGCTGTCACTATTCCCGGGGGCCCTGGGGCTGTCACTATTCCTGTAGCTGTCACTATTCCCGGGGCCCTGTAGCTGTCACTATTCCTGTAGCTGTCACTATTCCCGGGGGCCCTGTAGCTGTCACTATTCCCGGGGGCCCAGTAGCTGTCACTATTCCCGGGGCCCTGTAGCTGTCACTATTCCCGGGGCCCTGTAGCTGTCACTATTCCTGTAGCCGTCACTATTCCCGGGGCCCCTGGGGCTGTCACTATTCCCGGGGCCCTGTAGCTGTCACTATTCCCGGGGGCCCTGTAGCTGTTACTATTCCCGGGGGCCCTGTAGCTGTCACTATTCCCGGGGCTGTCACTATTCCCGTAGCTGTCACTATTCCCGGGGGCCCTGTAGCTGTCACTATTCCTGTAGCTGTCACTATTCCCGGGGCCCTGTAGCTGTCACTATTCCCGGGGCCCCTGTAGCTGTCACTATTCCCGGGGGCACTGTAGCTGTCACTATTCCCGGGGGCCCTGTAGCTGTCACTATTCCCGGGGGCCCTGTGGCTGTCACTATTCCTGTAGCTGTCACTATTCCCGGGGGCCCAGTAGCTGTCACTATTCCCGGGGGCCCTGTAGCCGTCACTATTCCCGGGGCCCCTGTAGCTGTCACTATTCCCGGGGCCCTGTAGCTGTCACTATTCCCGGGGCCCCTGTAGCTGTCACTATTCCCGGGGGCCCTGGGGCTGTCACTATTCCCGGGGCCCTGTAGCTGTCACTATTCCTGTAGCTGTCACTATTCCTGTAGCTGTCACTATTCCCGGGGGCCCTGGGGCTGTCACTATTCCCGGGGGCCCTGTAGCTGTCACTATTCCCGGGGGCCCTGGGGCTGTCACTATTCCCGGGGCCCCTGTAGCTGTCACTATTCCCGGGGGCCCTGTAGCTGTCACTATTCCCGGGGGCCCTGTAGCTGTCACTATTCCCGGGGCCCTGTAGCTGTCACTATTCCCGGGGCCCCTGTAGCTGTCACTATTCCCGGGGGCCCTGTAGCTGTCACTATTCCCGGGGGCCCTGTAGCTGTCACTATTCCCGGGGGCCCTGTAGCTGTCACTATTCCTGTAGCTGTCACTATTCCCGGGGGCCCTGTAGCTGTCACTATTCCCGGGGGCCCTGTAGCTGTCACTATTCCCGGGGGCCCCTGTAGCTGTCACTATTCCCGGGGGCCCAGTAGCTGTCACTATTCCCGGGGGCCCAGTAGCTGTCACTATTCCCGGGGGCCCTGTAGCCGTCACTATTCCCGGGGGCCCTGTAGCCGTCACTATTCCCGGGGGCCCTGTAGCTGTCACTATTCCTGTAGCTGTCACTATTCCCGGGGGCCCAGTAGCTGTCACTATTCCCGGGGGCCCAGTAGCTGTCACTATTCCTGTAGCTGTCACTATTCCTGTAGCTGTCACTATTCCCGGGGGCCCAGTAGCTGTCACTATTCCCGGGGGCCCAGTAGCTGACACTATTCCCGGGGGCCCTGTAGCCGTCACTATTCCTGTAGCTGTCACTATTCCCGGGGCCCTGTAGCTGTCACTATTCCTGTAGCTGTCACTATGCCCGGGGGCCCAGTAGCTGTCACTATTCCCGGGGCCCTGTAGCTGTCACTATTCCTGTAGCTGTCACTATTCCCGGGGGCCCTGTAGCTGTCACTATTCCAGTAGCTGTCACTATTCCCGGGGCCCCTGGGGCTGTCACTATTCCTGTAGCTGTCACTATTCCCGGGGGCCCAGTAGCTGTCACTATTCCCGGGGGCCCAGTAGCTGTCACTATTCCCGGGGGTCCTGTAGCCGTCACTATTCCCGGGGGCCCTGAAGCTGTCACTATTCCAGTAGCTGTCACTATTCCCGGGGGCCCTGGGGCTGTCACTATTCCTGTAGCTGTCACTATTCCCGGGGGCCCAGTAGCTGTCACTATTCCCGGGGGCCCAGTAGCTGTCACTATTCCCGGGGGTCCTGTAGCCGTCACTCTTCCCGGGGGCCCTGTAGCTGTCACTATTCCAGTAGCTGTCACTATTCCCGGGGGCCCTGGGGCTGTCACTATTCCCGGGGGCCCTGTAGCTGTCACTATTCCCGGGGGCCCTGGGGCTGTCACTATTCCCGGGGGCCCTGTAGCCGTCACTATTCCTGGGGGCCCTGGGGCTGTCACTATTCCTGTAGCTGTCACTATTCCCGGGGGCCCTGTAGCCGTCACTATTCCTGGGGGCCCTGGGGCTGTCACTATTCCTGTAGCTGTCACTATTCCTGGGGGCCCTGGGGCTGTCACTATTCCTGTAGCTGTCACTATTCCTGTAGCTGTCACTATTCCTGGGGGCCCTGGGGCTGTCACTATTCCTGTAGCTGTCACTATTCCCGGGGCCCTGTAGCTGTCACTATTCCCGGGGCCCCTGTAGCTGTCACTATTCCCGGGGCCCTGTAGCTGTCACTATTCCCGGGGGCCCAGTAGCTGTCACTATTCCCGGGGGCCCTGTAGCTGTCACTATCCCAGTAGCTGTCACTATTCCCGGGGGCCCTGTAGCTGTCACTATCCCAGTAGCTGTCACTATTCCCGGGGGCCCTGTAGCTGTCACTATCCCAGTAGCTGTCACTATTCCCGGGGGCCCTGTAGCCGTCACTATTCCCGGGGGCCCAGTAGCCGTCACTATTCCCGGGGCCCCTGTAGCTGTCACTATTCCTGTAGCCGTCACTATTCCCGGGGCCCCTGTAGCTGTCACTATTCCCGGGGCCCCTGTAGCCGTCACTGTGGCCCCTGGCATTGCGGATCCTGGTCCCCACACATAGCACTCAGTATGCCTGCTGTATACCGCTCCCCCTCACATCCCTGTATCCTCTCCCTGAGGACAGCGCCCCCTCCCGGCAGTCCTCCCCGGCCCCCCCGCCTCTCCCTCACACTTGGGGTGCAGGGGGGACAGGTTTGGGCTCTTCCCGCCCCCGATATGTGACATTATATTTACCTTCTGCTTCTCCTGAGCCCAGTACAGCTGCCCGGAAGAGGAAATGACGCAAACAGAAGCGGCTGCCGGGGCGGAGTTACAGCCGCCATCTTGGTAAAGGTGTCCGCCGCGTGTGACGTAACTCACCACTTCCGCCCTCCATGTTGGTAAAGTTGTGTGACGTATTTCCTGTCGTCAGCAGGAGGCGGCCATGTTTGTGGTGGTGGCGGAGGAGGGAGGCGTCCTGTTGGCTGAGTGTCAGGTGTGTAACTAAGCAGCGCGGGTGCGGCCGGGTGCAGGTGGCGCGGTGCCCTGAGGCAAAGGTAGGATAGCAGTGCGGCCTGACACCAGCGCTGGCACCCCTCCCCCCTCCTGGTCTTCACCTCTCTGGGACTGGCATTAGGGCTCCCTCAGCTCTGTGTTCTAATTAAGGGGCACTCCGGCGAAATCTGTTCGAAGCTAGTGTCAGAAGTTATAGAGATTCATTAGTCACTGTTATATAAAAGTCTTCCAGTACTTATCAGCTGCTGTATGTCCTGCAGGAAGTGGTGTATTCTCTCCAGTCTGACACAGTTCTCTCTGCTGCCACCTCTGTCCATGTCAGGAACTGTCCAGAGCAGCAGCAAATCCCCATAAAATACATCACATCCTGCAGGACATACAGCAGCTGATAAATACTGGAAGACTGGAGAGAATACACCACTTCCTGCAGGACATACATGAGCTGATAAGTACTGGGAGAATACACCACTTCCAGCAGGACATACAGCAGCTGATAAGTACTGGAAGACTGGAGAGTTCTGTCTGCAGCTGTGGCAGGTGCGTTCTAAATGTTTCCTCTGTGGAAGCCGCACCGTCCCTCTCCGCAACCATTCAAGGAGGGCAACGTTACATCTGTGTGTGTGCCAGGCATGGAGGGGGCAGCGTTACGTCTGTGTGTGTGCCAGGCATGGAGGGGGCAGCGTTACGTCTGTGTGTGTGCCAGGCATGGAGGGGGCAGCGTTACGTCTGTGTGTGTGCCAGGCATGGAGGGGGCAGCGTTACGTCTGTGTGTGTGCCAGGCATGGAGGGGGCAGCGTTACGTCTATGTGTGTGTGTGTGCCAGGCATGGAGGGGGCAGCGTTACGTCTGTGTGTGTGCCAGGCATGGAGGGGGCAGCGTTACGTCTGTGTGTGTGTGTGTGTGTGTGCCAGGCATGGAGGGGGCAGCGTTACGTCTGTGTGTGTGTCAGGCATGGAGCGGGCAGGGTTACGTTTCTGTGTGTGTGCCAGGCATGGAGGGGGCAGTGTTACGTTTCTGTGTGTGTCCCAGGCATGGAGGGGGCAGCATTACGTCTGTGTGTGTGTGTGCCAGGCATGGAGGGGGTAGCGTTATGTTTCTGTGTGTGTGCCAGGCATGGAGGGGGCAGGGTTACGTTTCTGTGTGTGTGCCAGGCATGGAGGGGGCAGGGTTACGTTTCTGTGTGTGTGCCAGGCATGGAGGGGGCAGGGTTACGTTTCTGTGTGTGTGCCAGGCATGGAGGGGGCAGCGTTATGTTTCTGTGTGTGTGCCAGGCATGGAGGGGCAGCGTTACGTTTCTGTGTGTGTGCCAGGCATGGAGGGGGCAGCGTTACGTCTGTGTGTGTGTGTGTGCCAGGCATGGAGGGGGCAGCGTTACGTCTGTGTGTGTGCCAGGCATGGAGGGGGCAGGGTTACTTTTCTGTGTGTGTGCCAGGCATGGAGGGGGCAGGGTTACGTTTCTGTGTGTGTGCCAGGCATGGAGGGGGCAGGGTTACGTTTCTGTGTGTGTGCCAGGCATGGAGGGGGCAGGGTTACGTTTCTGTGTGTGTGCCAGGCATGGAGGGGGCAGCGTTATGTTTCTGTGTGTGTGCCAGGCATGGAGGGGGCAGCGTTATGTCTGTGTGTGTGTGCCAGGCATGGAGGGGGCAGCATTATGTCTGTGTGTGTGTGCCAGGCATGGAGGGGGCAGCGTTACGTCTGTGTGTGTGTGTGTGCCAGGCATGGAGGGGGCAGCGTTACGTCTGTGTGTGTGCCAGGCATGGAGGGGGCAGGGTTACGTTTCTGTGTGTGTGCCAGGCATGGAGGGGGCAGGGTTACGTTTCTGTGTGTGTGCCAGGCATGGAAGGGGGCAGCGTTATGTCTGTGTGTGTGTGCCAGGCATGGAGGGGGCAGGGTTACGTTTCTGTGTGTGTGCCAGGCATGGAGGGGGCAGCGTTACGTTTCTGTGTGTGTGCCAGGCATGGAGGGGGCAGCGTTACGTCTGTGTGTGTGTGTGTGTGTGCCAGGCATGGAGGGGGCAGCGTTATGTCTGTGTGTGTGCCAGGCATGGAGGGGGCAGCGTTATGTTTCTGTGTGTGTGCCAGGCATGGAGGGGGCAGCGTTACGTTTCTGTGTGTGTGCCAGGCATGGAGGGGGCAGCGTTATGTCTGTGTGTGTGCCAGGCATGGAGGGGGCAGGGTTACGTTTCTGTGTGTGTGCCAGGCATGGAGGGGGCAGCGTAACGTCTGTGTGTGTGTGTGTGCCAGGCATGGAGGGGGCAGGGTTACGTTTCTGTGTGTGTGCCAGGCATGGAGGGGGCAGCATTACGTCTGTGTGTGTGCCAGGCATGGAGGGGGCAGCGTTATGTTTCTGTGTGTGTGCCAGGCATGGAGGGGGCAGCGTTATGTTTCTGTGTGTGTGCCAGGCATGGAGGGGGCAGCATTACGTCTGTGTGTGTGCCAGGCATGGAGGGGGCAGGGTTACGTTTCTGTGTGTGTGCCAGGCATGGAGGGGGCAGCGTTATGTTTCTGTGTGTGTGCCAGGCATGGAGGGGGCAGCGTTACGTTTCTGTGTGTGTGCCAGGCATGGAGGGGGCAGCGTTACGTCTGTGTGTGTGTGTGTGCCAGGCATGGAGGGGGCAGCGTTACGTCTGTGTGTGTGCCAGGCATGGAGGGGGCAGGGTTACGTTTCTGTGTGTGGTGCCAGGCATGGAGGGGGCAGGTTACGTTTCTGTGTGTGTGCCAGGCATGGAGGGGGCAGGGTTACGTTTCTGTGTGTGTGCCAGGCATGGAGGGGGCAGCGTTATGTTTCTGTGTGTGTGCCAGGCATGGAGGGGGCAGCGTTATGTCTGTGTGTGTGTGCCAGGCATGGAGGGGGCAGCATTATGTCTGTGTGTGTGTGCCAGGCATGGAGGGGGCAGCGTTACGTCTGTGTGTGTGTGTGTGTGCCAGGCATGGAGGGGGCAGCGTTACGTCTGTGTGTGTGCCAGGCATGGAGGGGGCAGGGTTACGTTTCTGTGTGTGTGCCAGGCATGGAGGGGGCAGGGTTACGTTTCTGTGTGTGTGCCAGGCATGGAAGGGGGCAGCGTTATGTCTGTGTGTGTGTGCCAGGCATGGAGGGGGCAGGGTTACGTTTCTGTGTGTGTGCCAGGCATGGAGGGGGCAGCGTTATGTCTGTGTGTGTGCCAGGCATGGAGGGGGCAGCGTTACGTTTCTGTGTGTGTGCCAGGCATGGAGGGGGCAGCGTTACGTCTGTGTGTGTGTGTGTGCCAGGCATGGAGGGGGCAGCGTTATGTCTGTGTGTGTGCCAGGCATGGAGGGGGCAGCGTTACGTTTCTGTGTGTGTGCCAGGCATGGAGGGGGCAGCGTTACGTTTCTGTGTGTGTGCCAGGCATGGAGGGGGCAGCGTTATGTCTGTGTGTGTGCCAGGCATGGAGGGGGCAGGGTTACGTTTCTGTGTGTGTGCCAGGCATGGAGGGGGCAGCGTAACGTCTGTGTGTGTGCCAGGCATGGAGGGGGCAGGGTTACGTTTCTGTGTGTGTGCCAGGCATGGAGGGGGCAGCATTACGTCTGTGTGTGTGCCAGGCATGGAGGGGGCAGCGTTACGTTTCTGTGTGTGTGCCAGGCATGGAGGGGGGCACCGTTATGTTTCTGTGTGTGTGCCAGGCATGGAGGGGGCAGCATTACGTCTGTGTGTGTGCCAGGCATGGAGGGGGCAGGGTTACGTTTCTGTGTGTGTGCCAGGCATGGAGGGGGCAGCGTTATGTTTCTGTGTGTGTGCCAGGCATGGAGGGGGCAGCGTTACGTTTCTGTGTGTGTGCCAGGCATGGAGGGGGCAGCGTTACGTCTGTGTGTGTGTGTGTGCCAGGCATGGAGGGGGCAGCGTTATGTCTGTGTGTGTGCCAGGCATGGAGGGGGCAGCGTTATGTTTCTGTGTGTGTGCCAGGCATGGAGGGGGCAGCGTTACGTTTCTGTGTGTGTGCCAGGCATGGAGGGGGCAGCGTTATGTCTGTGTGTGTGTGCCAGGCATGGAGGGGGCAGGGTTACGTTTCTGTGTGTGTGCCAGGCATGGAGGGGGCAGCGTAACGTCTGTGTGTGTGCCAGGCATGGAGGGGGCAGGGTTACGTTTCTGTGTGTGTGCCAGGCATGGAGGGGCAGCATTACGTCTGTGTGTGTGCCAGGCATGGAGGGGGCAGCGTTATGTTTCTGTGTGTGTGCCAGGCATGGAGGGGGCAGCGTTCTGTTTCTGTGTGTGTGCCAGGCATGGAGGGGGCAGCATTACGTCTGTGTGTGTGCCAGGCATGGAGGGGGCAGGGTTACGTTTCTGTGTGTGTGCCAGGCATGGAGGGGGCAGCGTTATGTTTCTGTGTGTGTGCCAGGCATGGAGGGGGCAGCGTTATGTTTCTGTGTGTGTGCCAGGCATGGAGGGGGCAGCGTTATGTTTCTGTGTGTGTGCCAGGCATGGAGGGGGCAGCGTTACGTTTCTGTGTGTGTGCCAGGCATGGAGGGGGCAGCGTTACGTCTGTGTGTGTGTGTGTGTGCCAGGCATGGAGGGGGCAGCGTTATGTCTGTGTGTGTGCCAGGCATGGAGGGGGCAGCGTTATGTTTCTGTGTGTGTGCCAGGCATGGAGGGGGCAGCGTTACGTTTCTGTGTGTGTGCCAGGCATGGAGGGGGCAGGGTTACGTTCTGTGTGTGTGCCAGGCATGGAGGGGGCAGCGTTATGTTTCTGTGTGTGTGCCAGGCATGGAGGGGGCAGCATTACGTCTGTGTGTGTGCCAGGCATGGAGGGGGCAGCGTTATGTTTCTGTGTGTGTGCCAGGCATGGAGGGGGCAGCGTTATGTTTCTGTGTGTGTGCCAGGCATGGAGGGGGCAGCGTTACGTGTCTGTGTGTGTGCCAGGCATGGAGGGGGCAGCGTTACGTCTGTGTGTGTGTGTGTGCCAGGCATGGAGGGGGCAGCGTTATGTCTGTGTGTGTGCCAGGCATGGAGGGGGCAGCGTTATGTTTCTGTGTGTGTGCCAGGCATGGAGGGGGCAGCGTTATGTCTGTGTGTGTGCCAGGCATGGAGGGGGCAGGGTTACGTTTCTGTGTGTGTGTGCCAGGCATGGAGGGGGGCAGCGTAACGTCTGTGTGTGTGTGTGCCAGGCATGGAGGGGGCAGGGTTACGTTTCTGTGTGTGTGCCAGGCATGGAGGGGGCAGCATTACGTCTGTGTGTGTGCCAGGCATGGAGGGGGCAGCGTTACGTCTGTGTGTGTGCCAGGCATGGAGGGGGCAGCATTACGTCTGTGTGTGTGCCAGGCATGGAGGGGGCAGCGTTAGGTTTCTGTGTGTGTGCCAGGCATGGAGGGGGCAGCATTACGTCTGTGTGTGTGCCAGGCATGGAGGGGGCAGCGTTATGTTTCTGTGTGTGTGCCAGGCATGGAGGGGGCAGGGTTACGTTTCTGTGTGTGTGCCAGGCATGGAGGTGGCAGCGTTACGTTTCTGTGTGTGTGCCAGGCATGGAGGGGGCAGCGTTACGTTTCTGTGTGTGTGCCAAGCATGGAGGGGGCAGCGTTACGTCTGTGTGTGTGCCAGGCATGGAGGGGGCAGGGTTATGTTTCTGTGTGTGTGCCAGGCATGGAGGGGGCAGCGTTACGTCTGTGTGTGTGTGTGTGCCAGGCATGGAGGGGGCAGTGTTACGTCTGTGTGTGTGTGTGCCAGGCATGGAGGGGGCAGGGTTACGTTTCTGTGTGTGTGCCAGGCATGGAGGGGGCAGCGTTACGTTTCTGTGTGTGTGCCAGGCATGGAAGGGGCAGCATTATGTCTGTGTGTGTGTGTGTGCCAGGCATGGAGGGGGCAGCGTTACGTTTCTGTGTGTGTGCCAGGCATGGAGGGGGCAGCGTTACGTCTGTGTGTGTGTGCCAGGCATGGAGGGGGCAGGGTTACGTTTCTGTGTGTGTGCCAGGCATGGAGGGGGCAGGGTTACGTTTCTGTGTGTGTGCCAGGCATGGAGGGGGCAGCATTATGTCTGTGTGTGCGCCAGGCATGGAGGGGGCAGGGTTACGTTTCTGTGTGTGTGCCAGGCATGGAGGGGGCAGGGTTACGTTTCTGTGTGTGTGCCAGGCATGGAGGGGGCAGCATTACATCTGTGTGTGTGCCAGGCATGGAGGGGGCAGCATTACGTCTGTGTGTGTGCCAGGCATGGAGGGGGCAGCATTACGTCTGTGTGTGTGCCAGGCATGGAGGGGGCAGCGTTATGTCTGTGTGTGTGTGTGTCAGGCATGGAGGGGGCAGCATTATGTCTGTGTGTGTGCCAGGCATGGAGGGGGCAGCATTATGTCTGTGTGTGTGTGCCAGGCATGGAGGGGGCAGCGTTACGTTTCTGTGTGTGTGCCAGGCATGGAGGGGGCAGCATTATGTCTGTGTGTGTGCCAGGCATGGAGGGGGCAGCATTACGTCTGTGTGTGTGCCAGGCATGGAGGGGGCAGCATTACGTCTGTGTGTGTGCCAGGCATGGAGGGGGCAGCATTACGTCTGTGTTTGTGTGTGCCAGGCATGGAGGGGGCAGCGTTACGTCTGTGTGTGTGCCAGGCATGGAGGGGGCAGCATTATGTCTGTGTGTGTGTGTGTGCCAGGCATGGAGGGGGCAGCGTTACGTTTCTGTGTGTGTGCCAGGCATGGAGGGGGCAGCATTATGTCTGTGTGTGTGCCAGGCATGGAGGGGGCAGCATTACGTCTGTGTGTGTGCCAGGCATGGAGGGGGTAGCATTATGTCTGTGTGTGTGCCAGGCATGGAGGGGGCAGCGTTACGTCTGTGTGTGTGTGCCAGGCATGGAGGGGGCAGGGTTATGTTTCTGTGTGTGTGCCAGGCATGGAGGGGGCAGCGTTACGTTTGTGTGTATGCCAGGCATGGAGGGGGCAGCATTATGTCTGTGTGTGTGCCAGGCATGGAGGGGGCAGGGTTACGTTTCTGTGTGTGTGCCAGGCATGGAGGGGGCAGCGTTACATCTGTGTGTGTGCCAGGCATGGAGGGGGCAGCGTTACATCTGTGTGTGTGCCAGGCATGGAGGGGGCAGGGTTACGTTTCTGTGTGTGTGCCAGGCATGGAGGGGGCAGCGTTACGTTTCTGTGTGTGTGCCAGGCATGGAGGGGGCAGCGTTACGTTTCTGTGTGTATGCCAGGCATGGAGGGGGCAGCATTACGTCTGTGTGTGTGCCAGGCATGGAGGGGGCAGGGTTATGTTTCTGTGTGTGTGCCAGGCATGGAGGGGGCAGTGTTACGTCTGTGTGTGCCAGGCATGGAGGGGGCAGGGTTACGTTTCTGTGTGTGTGCCAGGCATGGAGGGGGCAGCATTACGTCTGCGTGTGTGCCAGGCATGGAGGGGGCAGCATTACGTCTTTGTGTGTGCCAGGCATGGAGGGGGCAGGGTTATGTTTCTGTGTGTGTGCCAGGCATGGAGGGGGCAGCGTTATGTTTGTGTGTGTGCCAGGCATGGAGGGGGCAGCATTACGTTTGTGTGTGTGCCAGGCATGGAGGGGGCAGCATTATGTCTGTGTGTGTGCCAGGCATGGAGGGGGCAGCGTTATGTCTGTGTGTGTGTGTGCCAGGCATGGAGGGGGCAGCGTTACGTTTCTGTGTGTGTGCCAGGCATGGAGGGGGCAGCGTTACGTGTCTGTGTGTGTGCCAGGCATGGAGGGGGCAGCATTACGTCTGTGTGTGTGCCAGGCATGGAGGGGGCAGTGTTACGTCTGTGTGTGTGTGCCAGGCATGGAGGGGGCAGGGTTACGTTTCTGTGTGTGTGCCAGGCATGGTGGGGGCAGCATTACGTCTGTGTGTGTGCCAGGCATGGAGGGGGCAGCATTATGTCTGTGTGTGTGCCAGGCATGGAGGGGGCAGCGTTACATCTGTGTGTGTGCCAGGCATGGAGGGGGCAGGGTTACGTTTCTGTGTGTGTGCCAGGCATGGAGGGGGCAGCATTACGTCTGTGTGTGTGCCAGGCATGGAGGAGGCAGCATTACGTCTGTGTGTGTGCCAGGCATGGAGGGGGCAGCTTTACGTTTCTGTGTGTGTGCCAGGCATGGAGGGGGCAGCTTTACGTTTCTGTGTGTGTGCCAGGCATGGAGGGGGCAGCGTTACGTTTCTGTGTGTGTGCCAGGCATGGAGGGGGCAGGGTTACGTTTCTGTGTGTGTGCCAGGCATGGAGGGGGCAGCATTACGTCTGTGTGTGTGCCAGGCATGGAGGGGGCACCGTTATGTTTCTGTGTGTGTGCCAGGCATGGAGGGGGCAGCATTACGTCTGTGTGTGTGCCAGGCATGGAGGGGGCAGCGTTATGTTTCTGTGTGTGTGCCAGGCATGGAGGGGGCAGCATTACGTCTGTGTGTGTGCCAGGCATGGAGGGGGCAGCGTTATGTTTCTGTGTGTGTGCCAGGCATGGAGGGGGCAGCGTTATGTTTCTGTGTGTGTGCCAGGCATGGAGGGGGCAGCGTTACGTCTGTGTGTGTGTGTGCCAGGCATGGAGGGGGCAGCGTTACGTCTGTGTGTGTGCCAGGCATGGAGGGGGCAGCGTTACGTTTCTGTGTGTGTGCCAGGCATGGAGGGGGCAGCGTTACGTTTCTGTGTGTGTGCCAGGCATGGAGGGGGCAGCGTTATGTTTCTGTGTGTGTGCCAGGCATGGAGGGGGCAGCATTACGTCTGTGTGTGTGCCAGGCATGGAGGGGGCAGCGTTATGTTTCTGTGTGTGTGCCAGGCATGGAGGGGGCAGCGTTATGTTTCTGTGTGTGTGCCAGGCATGGAGGGGGCAGCGTTACGTTTCTGTGTGTGTGCCAGGCATGGAGGGGGCAGCGTTACGTTTCTGTGTGTGTGCCAGGCATGGAGGGGGCAGCGTTACGTTTCTGTGTGTGTGCCAGGCATGGAGGGGGCAGCGTTCAGTAACTTCCCGCCCTTCCCTCTCTCGGTCAGTGGGGCTCTTGTTGCCGAGTGGACTCCGTAGTCCACACTGAGCACTTGCTGATTGTTTCCAGTTCTCCTGCTATATGTTCTCTATACAGTAGGTGGCGCACAGCTTCAGCACCTTGATGTGTTTAGCGGGTTAGCTAACCTCTAGTAAATGTCCAGCTCCTTGGCATAGATGTGAGGGTGTGCGGTGACAGTAGAAACCTGCTGTGTACTCGCTGCCTCGCAGATGTCCGACAGATTGTCTCCGCTTCCATGGATGATATAGGAGAGAATGAGCCAGGGCAGCGATGGCGTCAATAGAGGCCATCACCAGGCCTGGACCCCTCACAGTGTTACCTCTGGTGTCCATATAGTGCACCCTATATATATATATATATTGTAAGCGTCTCCACATGGTACTGTACTCGCATACGGCCCCACTACTAGTTACTGTGCTCACATAGTGCTCCCAGCATGCAGTCTGGATCCACCATGGTGCCCTCCTGTTACTACCAGTTTATATGCTGTTACAGCCACCAGGGCGGCGCTCCTGGGTTCTGCATCTCTATCGATCGCTCATTGGCAGCCGCGGTGGTGTTCCTCTGCCTGGTACAAGCCATCTATGTTCGGCCATTGTTGATCTTGTTTGGAATTTCTGGCTTCTCTTCTTGTTTGTCGCCCCCCTGACCATCCTCCTGGTGATCAGCCCAGATTCTGTCCCTTTAGCTACAGATCCAGACCTTCCTAGCAAAGTACCCACTGCCGATAGGTGACTACTCTGGGATCAGTTTCCAAGAGATCTGACCTCATTATGGAGTTAAATCCATCGGCATTATATTGGTTAATCTGCGACATGTGAACACAACGCCTACAGATGCCTTGGTATGAGATCTCCACAAGGTGGATTTGCTTTTTAGGTGCCTGCCCTGTTACCCGTCCCCTCCCCCGTCGCCGGAGCGTTTACTTCACCTGCTCCCCGCTCGGCCAATCAGTGTGCTGCCCCACCTTAGCGCACTGATTGGCTGATTGGACGTGAAGACGCCAGGAGCCCCAAAGCTAACCGGAGTGGGGAACAGGTGATGTATACTCTCCTGCGACGGGGGGGTTAACAGGGTGGGCTGCGGACATGTGAGTGTGAGTTTGTCTGCCCGTATGTGTACAGGGCAGGGATCCACAGCGGATCTGTTACGTGTGAACGCACCCTAAAGGCTCCAGACCAGGTGACCATCATTGGCGCCATCTGGGCTTGAATCCTGGTCCTCCTGACATGTTGAAGTTTTTTACCTGTCTCTGTGGTGGTCTCCAATCTGTGGCCTTCATTATTTAGGGCACAATGGGAATTCGGAACAGGTTGGGGACTGATGTTTCTGAAACTGCCTAATCATTGTGCTCGGGTTCACAGTCCACGTTGGGATAGGCTGTGTAATATCTGCTATCAGGAACAAAATTGCACTCGAGGCAAGAACCCAAGAAGGTCCTCTGCCAAATCCTTATCAGTTCCCTGTGCAGCTAAAGTAAGAACTGGATCATCTATGGTGAGGATTGGAATAAGGTGTTATGATGCCCATGTGACTGAGGGTGGGGTCAGCGGTGGCTACCTTCTTATGGCCCTGATGTGTTCCTATATTTGCTTTTCTCTTCCAGGGATTCTGCTAAACTCCAAGACCTGATGGTTGTATAGAGGAATATGAATGACTGGAGAAGGGGATCGAGGACTGGTGGTCCAGTGAGTGATGCTGGAGAAATCTACATCTCACATCATGCGTTGGTCTCCTGTGGTCCGGAGTCCTTGCTGCCACCTCTCGGCCCTCTTCATCTTTACTCTATTTCTGGCCACTTTCTGTTTCCAGAGCCTCCTGTATTCTCCCATGTTTTCTCGTAGACATTATCTCCAACAAATGAGTCGAGATTTCTTAAAGCAAAACCTGAAGGATGGGACTGATGCCTTGAAACACTTTCAGCAGGTTGTTCCCATGGGACCCAGTAACACCTCCATCCCTTGTAACCACAGACCCATGGACAGCCAGAAGGAACCAGGTCCTGGTCCCCCCCTTCTCATCACTATCATCACAACAAGTCGCCGACCTGAGTATCATTACCTTCTACAAGTTGCACAAGGATTTCTGGATCTGGTGAATGACTGTGGCCCAGACTGTTCACGTTTTAAGCTTTTACTTTGCAATGTGGACCCTTTGCCTGATGCCCACAATGATGCCTGCCTTCTCTCTCACCTCCTGCCATCAGTAGCGCGCCATCTGAATGTACACGTAGCTGAAGCCCCCAATCGTTTTGAGAAGGAGAAGCAGGATTATATGTACTGCCTGTCCCGCTCCCTAGAGCTCTACTCTCCAGAATATGTTATGCTGGTGGAGGATGACGCCGTCCCACACACAGATATCTTCAGTACCTTCTTCCATTTGGTGCAAGTGCGTTTCCCCGATGAACCTCTAGGGGGAGGTCTGTATGCAAAATTATATCATCCCGAACGATTGCAAGGTTATGTGAACCCTGAGCCGATGCGGATTTTGGAGTGGATCGGCCTGGGAGGAATATTGGGTTTGGTTCTCACTTGGCTCTACACAGTTATTCTTCGACAGACAGAGTTTAGCTGGTGTCTATTCGTGGTCTTCACTATCTACGTCATGTTGCTGGTAGAGCTTGCAGGTCGGCATTATCTTTTAGAATTGCGCAGGATATCACCTGCTCTTTACAATGTGGTGCCAGTCACAGAATGCTGTACGCCGGCCATGCTGTTCTCCAAAGCTTCTGCCCACAGGACCCTGGGATATCTGACGGAATTACAGTGTGAACCGGGCTACGCCAAGGATATCGCTCTGTACAAAGAACTTGGGAGAAGGAAGGAGTGGGCATGGGCACTGGAGCCCAACCTGGTGAAACATGTGGGGATGTTCTCTTCTGTTAGGGGATGGTATGAAGGAGATGAGCCCCAGCTGCTGTGATTGAAAGAAGTGGAGATTCTCTACAGTTTGCAGTCTTGGAAAGTTAACTTTGACCAGTCAAATTTTCTGCTGATATGGTAGATGATCAAGACCAAAGGGACCAACACAAGTGGCCCTGTGCCCATTACTGGTAGAGAACATCTAGAAGGTTAGGAAGATTAAAATGAAAGGATCTCCATGCTGTGATAGGTACGAGAGGAGGAAATTGTGCCCGTCACTGGGAATGTTTATTTGCATAGGTCTGTGGTATATGGAGGCCCCGGTGTATTGTACTACTTGGCTTCTGTCTCCTCCTTCACTCCTATTCATTTCATGTTTTGGGGCTTTGTCGGTGGCATATGTAGTCCAAAGTACTACATGGCATAGTTGTGGTGCTCCTGTAGACTTTAATAGACCAATCATAGTCTACTAGAAACTTAATTTGGTCTTAAAGAGGACCTGTCACCCCGCATGCTGGGGTGACAGGCTCCCGACCCCCAGCTAGATCCCCTTATACTGACCTCATCTCGCCGAGTCCCGGAGCCGGTCCCGGGATGGAGATATCCTAGTCAGAAGCCGGCACACGCGCTGTGGAGATGGGTCCTGCGTCCATAGAGAATGAATGGACCCAGCATATCTCCATCCCGGGACCGGCTCCGGGAGCAGAACTCGGCGAGATGAGGTCAGTATAAGGGGATCTAGCTGGGGGTCGGGAGCCTGTCACCCCGGCACGGGGGGTGACAGGTCTCCTTTAACTTAACTAATCTATGTGTTTACGGAAAGCTGGACCCCAGTAGACTGTCAAAGGGAAGCCAGAGCCCAGTAGACTGTCAAAGGGAAGCCAGAGCCCAGTAGACTGTCAAAGGGAAGCCGCAGCTTAGTAGATTGGCAACGGGAAGCCAGAGCCTAGTAGATCACCATCTTCAAGTGAAGCAGGTTAGCAGAAACATAGTAGAGATTGTGTGGTCTAGTAAATCGTGTAGATGCACCATAGTATCTGTCTTACTAGCAGAAAGCTGCCTGACTATGTGATACGGCCCCTGCTGATTACATTTATTATAGCCCTTCAATATAGAGGAAATATAACTTAAGACGTTTGCTGAGCCAAGCAGGTGAGGGACCCGGGGGAGTTGCCAACCATTGGAATCGGGGCAAATCCTAACCTGATAAATGATACGATAGCCCTAGAAGTTACCTTAGAGATCAGAGTCTTATATATTTCCCAGATGGAATCTGAGCAAGAACATTTGCTGATACTTTGTTGTAAGGCCTAAAACCTCACGGCGTCTCTGCTGGAAATCTCTAATCTCCTGTGGTTTCCAAAGGTTCATGTAGCTACCTGGAACATGGAATGGGCTACTGGTGGCGGATCTTGTTACAAGTCTGTTCAGTACTCTGAGGGAAATGGGAGGAGGGGTAGTTATATGGCAGAGCCTTTGAAGCTGTAATTCCAGATCAGTAAACAGCAGTCAAGGTAATGAGAGATGCTTCTATATAGTACAAAAAAAAGGATTATTTGTAGGAATTGACTCATAAAGTCCATTAAAGTATATGGAATAGATAGAAATTCACAACCCCCACCAGGCCCCTGTGTAATACCCCATCTCCCTATTGACTGTGTAATGCCTCATCTCCCCGGCCCCCCATGTAATACCCCATCTCCCCATTCACTGTGTAATGCCTCATCTCCCCGGCCCCCCG
Source organism: Dendropsophus ebraccatus (assembly GCF_027789765.1). Lineage (NCBI taxonomy): Eukaryota > Metazoa > Chordata > Amphibia > Anura > Hylidae > Dendropsophus > Dendropsophus ebraccatus. The sequence goes on along the minus strand of NC_091461.1, from coordinate 1,345,620 downwards.
TGTAATACCTCATCTCCCCGGCCCCCCGTGTAATACCCCGTCTCCCCATTTACTATGTAATACCTCATCTCCCCGGCCCCCCCGTGTAATACCACATCTCCCCGGCCCCCCGTGTAATACCACATCTCCCCTTCCTCGACCACCATGTAATTCCACAAATCCGTGACAACCATGTAATGCTACATCTCCCCAGCCACCATGGAATAGCACATGAAGAGACAATAATGGGCCATAGACCAAGTTTTTTTGACTGGTCAGAGATGATGTCCGCTAAGATATAGATACAGTGGTTTGCAGTAAGTTAGAATATTAAAAAAAAATATATATATTTTTTTAGTATTTCAATTCAAAAAGTGATCTCATATATTCTATAGAGACATTACATACAGAGTGAACTTTTTCAAGCATTTATTTCTGGTAAGGTTAATGATTATGGATTACAGCCAAGAAAAACCCAGGAGTTCAGAAAATTAGAATATTATATAAAACCAACTGAACAAAATGTTTTTAACACTGAAATGTCGGCCAAATAAAAAGTCTGTACAGTAAAGTACCTCAATACTTGGTCGGGCTTCTTCTGCATGAATGACGGCATTAATGCGGCAATGTGGCATGGAGGCGATCAGCTGATGGCACTGCACAGCGGTTAGTGAAGCCCAGGTTGCTGTGATATCGGCCTTCAGCTCGTCTGCATTGTTGGCTCTGGTGTCTTCCATCTTCCTCCTGACAATACACCATAAATTCTCTATGGGGTGAAGGTCTGGCAAGTTTGCTGCCAATCAAGCCCAGTGATGCTGTGGTTAGTAACCAGGGATTGGGACTTTTGGCCATGTGGACAGGTGCTAAATCCTGCTGGAAGAGGAAAATTGCATCTCCAAGAATCTTTCCAGCACAAGGAAGCATGAAGAGCTCTAAGATGTCCTGGTAGACGGCAGTGGTGACTTTGGTGTTGATGAAACCCAGTGAAGCTCCACCAGCAGATGACATGGCTCCCCAAACCATCACTGATAGTGGAAACTTCACACTAGACCTCCAGCAGCTTGGATTGGGCCTCTCCACTCTTCCTCCAGCAGCTTGGATTGGGCCTCTCCACTCTTCCTCCGGCAGCTTGGATTGGGCCTCTCCACTCTTCCTCCGGCAGCTTGGATTGGGCCTCTCCACTCTTCCTCTGGCAGCTTGGATTGGGCCTCTCCACTCTTCCTCTGGCAGCTTGGATTGGGCCTCTCCACTCTTCCTCCGGCAGCTTGGATTGGGCCTCTCCACTCTTCCTCCGGCAGCTTGGATTGGGCCTCTCCACTCTTCCTCCGGCAGCTTGGATTGGGCCTCTCCACTCTTCCTCCGGCAGCTTGGATTGGGCCTCTCCACTCTTCCTCCGGCAGCTTGGATTGGGCCTCTCCACTCTTCCTCCGGCAGCTTGGATTGGGCCTCTCCACTCTTCCTCCGGCAGCTTGGATTGGGCCTCTCCACTCTTCCTCCGGCAGCTTGGATTGGGCCTCTCCACTCTTCCTCCAGACTCTGGGACCGAGATTTCCAAATGAAATGCAGAATTTACTTCATCTGAGATCAGCCCCTTGGACCCCTGATCAGCAGTCCAGTTCTTCTTCTCCTTGGCCCAGATAAGACACTTCTGGCCTTGTTTATTGGTCAGCAGTGACACATGGGATGTAACACTTGTAGCCCATGTCCTGCAGACGTCTGGATGTGGTACCGGCTTTTGAAGCACTGACTCCAGCAGCAGGCCACTCTTTGTGAATCTCTCCCATGGCATTGAATGGCATTTTGGTTACAATCCTGTAAGACTGCGGTTCTCCCGGTTGCTTCTGCACCTTTTTCTACCACACTTTCTTCCACTAAACTTTCCATTAATCTGCTTTGATCCAGCACCCTGAGAACAGCCAGCTTCTTTAGCAATGAACTTTTGTGGCTTCCCCTTCTTGTGGAGTGTGTGAATGACGGCCTTCTGGACATCTGTCAGCAGTCTTCCCCATGATTGTGTTGCATACTGAACCAGACCAAGGGACCTTTTATAACACTTAGGAAGCCACTGCAGGGGTTTTGGGTTAATTATTCAAATTTTCTGAAATACTGACTCTTGGCTTTAATCCATAATCATCAACTTTATCAGAAATAAATGCTAGAAAAAGTTCACTCTGTATGTAATGTATAGAATATATCAGGTCACTCTGTATGTAATGACTCTATAGACTCTATTTTGAATTGAAATACTGAGAAAAAAAAAATTATTGTTCTAATCTATTGCTGGCCACTGTAGATATAGAGGAGGTATCTGAGTTGATGTAAATGAACAGGAAAGAGACTAACCAAAGGCCGTGACACAATAGGTGATGCTCGGCCTCCATGCTGTCACCGGCTCCATAAAGTGCACTTTCTGCATATTGCACTCTTCATTCTTATACCGCTGTACACAATGTAGATCATCGTCTCCGTGTAGGAAATCTGGTGCCTTTTAGATTTTTCAAGATCTCTTTTCCTAGCAAAACATTTAATGTACATTGGGAGGGCAACATCTCCCCTATAATCATTACCAGGAAACTGAGGGAGGTCTGTAGATATTTATGGTGGAATAAAATCTAAATTTTTATTTTTTACAATGGGTGCAATGATTGATTTTCTTACTTTTCATGAGATTGAAATTCACAGATCGATGCAGAAGCCTCCGAGCTGTCTAATCACAAGGATTATACCTGCCAGCCCCCTAAATAATGTGCTGTAATCTCTTGCCCTCCTAAATGTACAGCTGCACGAAAAAGTAAGTGAATCCTTTGGAATAACCTGTATTTCTGCAATGATGACCATTTTTATAGCACCAGCATACTCCACGGCACTGTACACAGATTGTCATTACCATCCGGTGTCCAGAGCTCTGCTCTTCTTTTAGACCACTACTAAGCCTGTAAAGTGCATAAAAAAGATAATACACCAATAGAATTTTTTATTGATATAAAAACATCTGCTGGTCATCTTTGTAGTCCATCGAACTTTTTTTTGTAAAACTTTATTTAAATTTTACAATTTTTCCAATAAACAACACAACGAACATCAGTCACAGAGAAATGCATAGAAATTTGCGAGAAACACATAGCAATGCAGAACGAGTACCAATTTGCAATATCGACAATAGGGCAACGGACGAACTAGAGCGGCCTAGTAAGTGGGTATATATTACTGCTTCTCTTCTCGGTACCCAGGAGAGAGCACTTGTTCGCTAAAGTGATATGACATGGCAAATCTCTGTAGTCACATTTCGTACTTTGGAACAAAAACAAAGAAAGCTCAACCAAACATATAAACAGACAGACATACAGACAGACGAACCAACAGACAGGGGGAGACAGGGGAAAAAACACTAGGAAGAAGCTAGGGTGCCCAAAGTCGTGTCCCACGGTTCCCATATTTTCTCAAACTTTTCCACCCTATTGTCGTTCAGTGCAGTCAAGTATTCCATCCGCCTGATTTCCCTAATCCTCTGAATAAGCATATCTCGGGTTGGGGCCTGCGTGCTCCTCCACATGGCAGGTATCGCACACTTGGCCGCTGTAAGGATGTGCAGGAGGAGTCTGGCTTCTGGTTTTCTCAACTGTTTGGGCGGAACATTGAGTAGGTATGTAAGTATATCTAGTGGGAGTCGTTTGCGCAGGATCGAGTGCAACAAGTCTCTAACTACTCTCCAGTACTGTTGTATTAGCGGACACTCCCAGAATAGATTTATCAGTGTGCCTGGCACTTGGGAGCATCTCCAACATAGGGGAGACGTAGCCGGGAACAAGCGGTTCAATAGATCAGGAGTGTGATACCAATGCATGAGAACTTTATATTGGTTCTCCTTATAGCTGACGCACGCTGAGGCCTTCGCCGCTTGGGACCATATAATTTGCCACAGTGTGAAAGGGATGCTTCTCCCCAGATACGTCTCCCATTTGGACATGTAGCTCCAGCCCCGGGAGGAGTCATCAGGAGGGAAGGCTAGCAGGTTATGCATACTGGTGATGAGTCCACTAGTAGATGTGTTTAGTTTGCATAACCACTCAAAAGGAGAAGGCTTAGAGAAAGGCCTGTCTCCACACAGGGAAGTTGCATATTGGCAGAGGTCGTCATAGAAGTGTCGGGCCCGCGGAGGCAGGCCATATCTATCCTGAAGCATAGGGAAAGGCAAGATGGTCCGTTTTAGGGGGTCTATGATGTTGGCAAAGTGGAAGGTTTTTGCACGTAACCATGGGTCGATTGCCTCTGCCACCATACCATTAGGGATGGCAGGGGTGTACAGGAAGGAGGTCAAAGGGGGGAACCGAGATTGTAAAGCAAATTTATCCCTAGCTTCCACCCATACTTGGCTTGTCAGTCGCATGGGGCCTAGCATATCTCTATCTGGGATATCGAGGAGGGGGTTCCAAATTAAGACACTTGGATGAATGGGCGCCAGCCACAGCTTTTCGATCTGCGTCCATTTCGTGTACGCCCAAAGAGACGTCCACGCTGGAACTCTGCGGAGGTGAGTTGCTAAGTAATACCTATCAGGGCTCCAGATGGCGACCAAAATGGTCGCCAATGCGACTGACATCTTGCAAATGGCGCCCAGATTTATTAATCTGGGCGCCATTTGCGACTGGCCCCGGCGGCGCGCTGTCTCTTTAAGGACTTCCGCCTTCCGCACGCTGCGCCGAATCACGTGGCGCCTCTGCGGCCGTCCGTCCAATGAATGACGGACGTGCTGGATGACGTGTGCGGGGACACGCTTCTCCAGTGACGTCATCCAGCACGTCCGTCATTCATTGGACGGACGGCCGCAGAGGCGCCACACTCCTCCAGCGCTTCTCTCCCGCCTCTCCTCACCCGGCGCCGAGGTTCTTCAAGTTCACCCCAGCGGCACCAAGCTTAGATGGTGGGTGAGTACAACCGGAGGGACGACAGGGGTGGCGGCCGGCCAGTAATGTGTGTGGGGGGACCGAGGCCTGGGCGGGGGATTGAGGCTACTCGCTCATGGACGAGATCGCCTCTTGTAGGGGGCGGGGCTATGAGGCTGCAGGACATGGAGGGTTCGCTGCTGAAATGGACCAACTACTTGTCTGGTAGGTGCTGTGCTGCAGCCAGTGACTGGGAGCTGGCGGGGTTATAGATACAAGTGCGGCTGTGGGCATCGTTGGAGTGGAACTTTATTTTTACTGGTGGAGAAATCCTTTTTGTAGGTGACCTGGGACTTGTAGTTCTTTGTCGATGCAGCCTAAGAATGACATAAAATATAGCATGCTTCTGTATAGGCGTTTCCAAATCTATGGCCCTCCAGCTATATATAGACTGCACAGTACCACTTCCCTCAGTGTGTATGTATAGACTGCACAGTACCACTTCCCTCAGTGTCTGTATGTATATACACTGCACAGTACCACTCCCCTCAGTGTCTGTATGTATATACACTGCACAGTACCACTCCCCTCAGTGTCTGTATGTATATACACTGCACAGTACCACTCCCCTCAGTGTCTGTATGTATATACACTGCACAGTACCACTTCCCTCAGTGTCTGTGTGTATATACACTGCACAGTACCACTTCCCTCAGTGTCTGTATGTATATACACTGCACAGTACCACTCCCCTCAGTGTCTGTATGTATAGACTGCACAGTACCACTTCCCTCAGTGTCTGTATGTATATACACTGCACAGTACCACTTCCCTCAGTGTCTGTATGTATATACACTGCACAGTACCACTTCCCTCAGTGTCTGTATGTATATACACTGCACAGTACCACTCCCCTCAGTGTCTGTATGTATATACACTGCACAGTACCACTCCCCTCAGTGTCTGTATGTATATACACTGCACAGTACCACTCCCCTCAGTGTCTGTATGTATAGACTGCACAGTACCACTTCCCTCAGTGTCTGTATGTATATACACTGCACAGTACCACTTCCCTCAGTGTCTGTATGTATATACACTGCACAGTACCACTCCCCTCAGTGTCTGTATGTATATACACTGCACAGTACCACTCCCCTCAGTGTCTGTATGTATAGACTGCACAGTACCACTTCCCTCAGTGTGTATGTATAGACTGCACAGTACCACTTCCCTCAGTGTGTATGTATATACACTGCACAGTACCACTTCCCTCAGTGTCTGTATGTATATACACTGCACAGTACCACTCCCCTCAGTGTCTGTATGTATATACACTGCACAGTACCACTTCCCTCAGTGTCTGTATGTATATACACTGCACAGTACCACTCCCCTCAGTGTCTGTATGTATATACACTGCACAGTACCACTCCCCTCAGTGTCTGTATGTATAGACTGCACAGTACCACTTCCCTCAGTGTCTGTATGTATATACACTGCACAGTACCACTTCCCTCAGTGTCTGTATGTATATACACTGCACAGTACTACTCCCCTCAGTGTCTGTATGTATATACACTGCACAGTACCACTTCCCTCAGTGTCTGTATGTATATACACTGCACAGTACCACTCCCCTCAGTGTCTGTATGTATATACACTGCACAGTACCACTCCCCTCAGTGTCTGTATGTATAGACTGCACAGTACCACTTCCCTCAGTGTCTGTATGTATATACACTGCACAGTACCACTTCCTCAGTGTCTGTATGTATATACACTGCACAGTACTACTTCCCTCAGTGTCTGTATGTATATACACTGCACAGTACCACTTCCCTCAGTGTCTGTATGTATATACACTGCACAGTACCACTTCCCTCAGTGTGTGTGTGTATGTATACACTGCACAGTACCACTTCCCATATACATTGCCACAGGGGCTATATGTCATCGGCTGCCGGGGGCTATATATATATATATATATATATATATATATATATATATATATATATATATATATATATATATTATATAGTAGATCATTGCCGGTAAGATGGCAGCTGGCTGAGGGAACACACCGGCAGCAGGGGGGTATATAGTTGTCAAGTTGCAAGTTTCCATGTTGAACGTTTTCAAACTAAGAAAAGAAAGGATCTAAAGGAGGAGGAGGAGGAGGAGGCTGCCGCGGCCTCTGCACACAGTAAGTCCCATTTAACATAACATTAATTTTACATGTTTTAAAATGTTGGCGACCAAATATTCTATTTGGCGCCTAAATTTTTCAGGTTAGGAGCCAATGGCTCCTAGGTAAATTTTTTAGTCTGGAGCCCTGCCTATGGACATCTGGGACTCCCAGACCCCCATGGTCCGTTTTCGCTGTGAGGATCTGAGCTGAGATTCTATGACGCCCATTCCTCCAGATGAACTTCAGGAGTACCTTCTGAAAGGAGGACAGGAACTTTTTGGAAATTAGGACCGGGAGGGTTTCATACAGATAAAGAAGCTTCGGGAGGATGGACATTTTTACGGCCGCTATCCTTCCCAGAAGGGACAAGGGGAGAGGGTCCCACTTAGAGAGAAGCGCCGTCACTTCCTGTAGGAGTGGTGGGAAGTTAGTTTTGAACAAGGTGGAGAAGGAGGAGGTTATGTTAGTTCCCAGATACCGAAGGGCACTATTTTTCCACTTGTAAGGGAAGGAGGACTGTAACGTCTCAGTCACGGAAGGTGGAAGGTTAATTGGCAAGGCTTCCGTTTTTGTCTTGTTGATTTTATAGCCCGATAGCCTCCCATACTCGTCCAAGATGCTGTGTAGGTTAGGGAGGGAGGTCTGGGGGTCACGAAGGGTCAACAGAATGTCATCCGCAAATAAAGATAATTTAAATTCTTTCTCATGAATCAGTATCCCTTTGACATCAGGGCTAAGTCGTATGCGAGCTGCCAGTGGCTCTATACAGAGGACAAACAGCAGGGGCGACAGGGGGCACCCCTGTCTGGTCCCATTATGTATGGATATGCGAGGGGACATTGCATGGGGGAGGCGCACCTCGGCAGTCGGGGAAGAATACAGGGAGCATATTGTGGAAAAGAAGGGCCCGGAAAATCCAAAGGCTTTCAGTGTGGCCATCAGAAAAGGCCAGCCCAGCCTGTCAAAGGCTTTTTCCGCGTCTAGGCTCAGGAGGAGCCCTCCAGCCTTGGTTTTATTAAGGACTTCAATTAGGTCTATGGTTCTCCGTGTGTTATCCCCCGACTGACGATTAGTACGAAACCCACCTGGTCCTTATCGATGAGTTTCGGAAGGAGCGCTCCAAGTCTATTCGCCAGTAATTTTGTGAAAATTTTTAGATCCGAGTTTAACAATGAAATGGGCCGCTAACTGGCACAGTCTGTGGGATCTTTATTTGGTTTGGGCACGACCGTTATGTAGGAGTCAAGCATTCGTTGTGGGACAGGGGAACCGGAGAGGAAAGAGTTAAATAGGGGCAGGAGGTGTGGGGATAACTCAGCCGAGAAGGTCTTATAGTACGAGTATGGGAGGCCATCAGGGCCCGGAGATTTCCCATTAGTGAGTTCCTTAAGTACCTCAGCAAGTTCCTCATGGGTGAGTGGACTGTTCAGAGTTGTCAGGTCATCTGGTAAGAGGGTTGGCAACTGACAGGAAAGTAGGTAGTCCTGAAGGGCCCTCGCTCTGTCATCTGGGTCGGTTGGCAATTGGGAAGGCAAAGAGTATAGGTTAGAATAGTAATCAGCAAACAATGATGCCATTCGCACGGGGTCGTACGCCATACCCCCAGTTGAGTCCCTAATAGCAGATGGCGAGTTCGTGCATCTATTATCCTGGAGCTGGGCTGCTAACAGAGAGTGTGCTTTATTAGCTTTTTCATAATATTTATGTCTCGTGTAAGTCAGTAATTTTTCCACCTTCAGAATTGCCAAATCTTTCAGCTTTGCACGAGGCTCCACTAGCTGCCGGAGGATACGAACCGACGGGAAAGAGATCATTTGGGTCTCCAATGTTCTGACCCGTGAAGCTAGGTCCTGCGCCTGGAAGTTTGCATCCTTCTTCAGCTCAGTGGAGAGTGCTATACAGTGCCCTCTAAGAACTGACTTGTGGGCCTCCCATAGGGTGGCCTGTGAGGATACACTGCCCATATTCAGTTGGAAGTAGTCATTGATACATTTTCTCAAGGAATCTCTATGGGCCGAGTGTTTCACCAGGAGCTCGTTAAGGCGCCAATGGCAAACACGACGAGGGGAATGTATATCTTTGAGATCAAGGACCACCGGGGAATGGTCTGACCAAGTAATCCCCGGGATGTCAACATGATCCGTCAGTCTCAGGCCCAAGATATTACCAAAGAAAAAGTCAATGCGAGTATGGACTAAGTGTGGGTGAGAGAAGAAGGTGAACGACTTCTCGTTTGGGTGCGTCACCCTCCACAGGTCAAACAGATCATGTCTCCTAATCAACTGTCGGAATTTCTGAGACGCAAGGCTCACGGCCTGCGGGGTGGGGCCAGGGGTCTGAGGGTGGCGGTCCGTCGAAGGTGAGAACGGAACATTAAAATCACCTCCCACCAGAAGGGTTGGAGAGGAGAGCGTGTTTGCCAGGACACTGACTTTATTAAATACTGTCGCTAAAAAATTTACCTGACCTGTGTTGGGGCTGTACACGTTACAAAGAACCACAGGGGAACCCTGCAGGGTACCTGCTAAAATAATATAACGGCCTCCTGTGTCTACATCTGAATGTGTAACCAGGAATGGGCATGATTTAGAAATCAGAATCGCTACCCCTGCACTTTTTCTGTCTAGTGTCGCCGAGTAAGTTGTTGGGAATTGAAAATGGGCAAATTTGAATGTGCATGACCCGTCATGGTGCGTCTCCTGGAGGAATACTATGTCAGCTTTTAGAGCTTTTAGCTCCCGAAGGAGAAGACTCCTCTTAACGTTTGAATTGAGGCCCTTTACATTAAACGTAATCAGCCGCACCATGACAGGGCATGAACAGATAGTATATCTCACATACCTTGTGGACTACTTAGCGCGGGTACCCGGTAGAGGTAGGGCCGGTCCCATCTCCAGGCAGAGGGCACAGCTGGGAATCGGAGAGAGTAAACATCAGTTCTAATAGAAAGGGGGGGAGGAAGGACAAATAACACACAACAACATAAAAACACCACATCAAACAAGAAAACAACATTCCTACTATTTACGTGACCGTCAACTCACTCGGACAGTCCCTATCCAAACATCCGTAGCAAATGTACTATATGGAAGGCCCACTGAGACCCTAAAAGGCCACCCAGGGGCTAGTAGGTTTGAGATAGGAAGGGGGGAAACGAGGCAGACGCCCCAGCTAACAGACACTCACTGTCTAAAGATTTGTATATATGAAAAAATAACACTCTATCTACATCCAGCTCAGAGCTAACCCGCAATAAACAACAAGATTAAGACAGAATTAAGGCAGTTAAAGGGAACCTGTCACCCCCCGTACCGGGGTGACAGGCTCCCGACCCCCGTTAGAGACCCCTATACTTACCTCATCCCGCCGGGTCCCGCTTCTGGAGGTGGTCGGGTGATGAAGATCTCAGCCGCTGCAGCCCGGCGCGCGCGCTGAGAGATGAGTCCAACACCCATAGAGAATGACAGGAGAGTCCAGCGCTCCGTCATTCTCTATGGGTGTTGGACTCATCTCTCAGCGCGCGCGCCGGGCTGCAGCGGCTGAGATCTCCGGGACCCGACCGAATCCAGAAGCGGGACCCGGCGGGATGAGGTAAGTATAGGGGTCTCTAACGGGGGTCGGGAGCCTGTCACCCCGGCACGGGGGGTGACAGGTTCCCTTTAAATGATAACATGGAGGAAGTAAAAGGGGGACCCCTATATGGTTAAGAAACAATCGCCATCAGACCCATCGATACCCAGTTCAGCGGGGGTTAGACCTCATAGGGGATCGAAGGTCTGGGGGGGAGCGCATCTGAGAACCTCGCTTTTTCCTTTGGCGATTCGAGGTCCACACTGGCCGGGGGGGAGGTGGTGGGGGGATCAGCTCCCAATCCGGTAGGTCTGGTATCGGAACGTCCAGGGCAGAGCAGAACTGTTCTAAGTCTTCTGCAGAGCGCAGGGTCAGGGTTGTACCATTCCGCCGGACGTTGAGGCTAAAGGGGAACCCCCACCGATAGGGGATATTCCGATCCCTAAGACATTGAAGCAATGGACGTAGTAATCTGCGTTTCTGGAGCGTCACCCACGACAGATCAGGAAGAAGCTGAATATAGGTTCCACGGAAGTTAATGTCATTCAACTCTCTGGATTTTTGCATAATGGCTTCTTTAAGTATGAATTCAGTCACACAGCAAATTATGTCCCTTGCTTGGGAGCTGCCACCTCTAGGTCTGAGGGCTCTGTGAGCCCGGTCTAGCTTTATCTCGTGGTCCTGTGGTGCACCCAGGATTTGATTAAACAAAGCCGAAAGAATTTCTCTCAGGTCCTCAGCATGTGGGGATTCAGGGAGGCCTCTAACACGTATGTTATGTCTGCGCCCCCTATTATCGAGATCTTCTAGGTGGCGTTGGTAGTCCCCCAGAGCATTATGTTGTGCCAGAACAGTGGACTGTAGGTCCATTATAGAGGATCTGGTGTCATCATGGTCAGTTTCCAGGGAGTCTACCCTGTACCCCATCTGCTGCAGGTCATGGCGCAATGCTGCAATTTCCCCTCGGCAGGCTGCTTTAACTTCATGTATTAAGGCCTTAAAATCCTCTTTGGTAGGTATATTACGGGGGTATTTACTCAGGGGGTGATCAGGGGCCAGGGTGTCCTCATCAGATTCCGACGGATGCGATCCCCATGTCCCCACAGTTCCTGTATGGGGGGACTCAGTATGCTCCAGTACATGTGTACTGTCCTCAGAGCCCATAGAAAACCAGTCTGGGGGTGAGGAGGACGGTGCAGGCGGGGGAGCTATTCTAGGGCCCTTGGTCTTGTTTGGGGGCCTGGGTGGCAGTGAAGGCTGCTGTGACGGGGCAGGAGGGGCCGGGTCCTGTAATGAGGAGGCCGCTTCCTCGGCCGTAATGGTGGCCGCCACGTGTGGGGCCTGGTTACCTCGGTCCACGCCGTTGTCATCAGATGCCGGGCTGCCATGGTTGGAGGCAAGATGGGGTGAGTCCAGGGCTCCCGCGGACGTCTCCGCTGCCTCCCTGTGCCGGGTCGATGGGGAAGGATGCTCTGCTAGTCGCTGCAGCGCTGGGCGTCCCGCCGGCGCCATCTTGGAATGCGCGGCGGCCTGGTCCGAGACCAAGAAGGTGTCCAAGGGACCCGAAATGGCGGCTCCCGGTGCCTGGGATTTGGTGACCGTCTTCTGGGAGCCTCTTCTGGTCATGGTCAGGGTGCGTGGGGTCCCGATGGCTGCGGATAAACTGCGTGGCGGGTCAGCTCTGAGCGGAGCTCTGCAATGTGCGTCCGCTCACTCCGGCATCTAGACACGCCCCCAGTCCATCGAATTTAACATAGTCCTCATGATACCAACATCTGAGAAACAAAAAGGAAGAAACACCCATCATTTTGACAGGTGTACTGCTCCTTTAAAGTATGCTGCATCTGTACAGAGTCTATTTATTGGATCAGTGCTGCACACCTCTGTCTCAAATTGTAGAGCCAGTGCTCAGTGGCAAATAAGTTCTTCAACCTCCAATACTGTACAGTAGAAACCACGGCACTCGTTTTTCATGCATGTTTCTACTGTACAGCATCTGTACAGAGAGCTGCTTACAGTCTGGCCCTTGGGGCCCTTGGGATGCTATGTATTCCCACTTAACCCACTGTGTGGATGCATTTGGCAAAAAAGGGAGTTAAACTTACCTTCCTGGGCTGCCGGTGTGTGTGTGTGGTGTCTTTATCAGCAATCAGTAGCTGAGACGGGACAATGCTGCCAGGGAAGGTGTAAATCTTGAAAAATCAGGTGCACAGGGCAGACATTGGGGGCAAAAAGGATAGATTTTTGCACAGTCGCTGTTGGTCACAGTATTGATAAATCCCCCTCCCCATGAATAGTACATAGGCATTTATGTATTAGATTAGTTACATGCGCTTTTGGATAATTTTAAGGCAGTGAGCAATCATTCTTAGTGATCAGTACACAAGGGTTTATTAACTTTTCTCCTTGCTCTGTGGTTGTTTACTTAATATCCTTAAAGGGATATTCCTTCCAAAAGCTAAAAAAAAGCTCCCACACCTATCTGCTCCTATTCACCAAGTCCCCCTGAGTATTTTGAGCCGTCTCCCGTCTTTCTAGCTGCTTTCGTTCCATAGTTACAAGTTTAATAAAAAGCCAATCTATATCCAACATGGCGCTGGCTAGAAATCTACATCTCCCATCAGGCCATGCTTATGCCTGATTGGTCCAAGATGTAACAGAGCTGATATCCACAAGATATAGTTGAGTTAGCGACATAGCAGAGCTGAGGCAGTGACATAGCAGAGCTGACCCGGGGGGGGGGTGCCGCTGGTGAGTCGTGGGGGGGTAGGTGGGCGCAGGTAAGCCGGGGGGGCGCACCAAGGGGGCTGCAGGTGAGCCACAGGGGGTGGGGAGCGGGGTAGTACGGGGGCCCGTGGGTGAGCGCCGGGGGCGGGTGTTGGGCACAATGTAGGGGGGCCACAGGTGACCTGGGAGGAGGGAGATAGTGATCAGCAGCAGCTGACAGTGTCCTCCCTCACTTCATTAGTCTGTGTTAGAAGCGATAACCCAGCCCATTGAAGAGATGGAGAACACGTGATCCCGACACGAAGGGTGGGGGCCAGAAGAAGGGAGCGGTGACAAGTTGGAAGATTTGAAGATTCTATGTGTTAAGTGGGGGTGAAAGCACCCAAATAACAGCAAAACTGTGCAAAATCCATAATACATTGATATTGGAAAGATTGAAAGTTATGGGTGGGCAACATATTAATGCAAAAATAATTTGGGGGGGGGGGGGGGAAATACCCCTTTAATAAAGGACATAAGCCGTACAGTGGTGTGTACTATTGCAAGCAGTAGTGTAAACTAAAAAAAAAAGCCCTATTCCAATAGGCCTGACGTGGGGTTATAGTCGTTGTGCTGCCAAACTAAAGCCCATTGTGTCCCCTGTTCAGATGGGGCACATACCCCCAGGATGCCTGCAGCCATGGTGGGGAGCCCAGGGTTTGGGACCTGGTGGATTTTGAACACCGACCGGCATCCCCCCCGCCCCCCCCCCCCCCGGACTCCCTTGCTGATATCAGGCCTATAGAGGTATACGGCATGTCGGGGTCTGTTGTCCTTGTGTACACTTGCTGATCCCCAGGAATCTATGACTTTAACCCTTTCTGTATATCACACCACAAACAAGTCTTACTGGATACAAAGGGCATGTGATAAGGAAAGGATCAGACTTTGATCAGGCTGTGATTGTGATGAGGCAGCAGGGGAGACTTAGAGAAGTAGATGTAGTAGAGCCGATGCGCTGCTGACTCCATGAGCCGGTCTGCAGTTCTACCACTGTTATACTGATCTCAAAAATACACCACCTGTATGTGGAAGTCCTCACTGCGGTGCTGACACCAACATCCCACACACATCCCTGGAAATCCCATGTATTACCCAATGGCGGCCTGGAGGTGGCATCCCACACAGAATTACAGTGGTAACCCCCTCCAGGCTGATCCAACTCTGCTGTGATGTCCATATATAATGTGTATGACCTCCCTACAAAACCCGGGCATGCTCCTGATGAGGTGTCTGTATGCCCTCCCTACAAGGCCCGGGCATGCTCCTGATGAGGTGTCTGTATGACCTCCCTACAAGGCCGGGCATGCTCCTGATGAGGTGTCTGTATGACCTCCCTACAAGGCCGGGTATGCTCCTGATGAGGTGTCTGTATGACCTCCCTACAAGGCCGGGTATGCTCCTGATGAGGTGTCTGTATGACCTCCCTACAAGGCCCGGGCATGCTCCTGATGAGGTGTCTGTATGACCTCCCTACAAGGCCCGGGCATGCTCCTGATGAGGTGTCTGTATGACCTCCCTACAAGGCCCGGGCATGCTCCTGATGAGGTGTCTGTATGACCTCCCTACAAGGCCCGAGCCTGCTCCTGATGAGTTGTATGACCTCCCTACAAGGCCCGGGCATGCTCATGATGAGGTGGCTGTATGACCTCCCTACAAGGCCCGGGCATGCTCCTGATGAGGTGTATGACCTCCCTACAAGGCCTGGGCATGCTCCTGATGAGGTGGCTGTATGACCTCCCTACAAGACCCGGGCATGCACCTGATGAGGTGTATGACCTCCCTACAAGGCTCGGGCATGCTCCTGATGAGGTGTCTGTATGACCTCCCTACAAGGCCCGGGCATGCTCCTGATGAGGTGGCTGTATGACCTCCCTACAAGGCCCGGGCATGCTCCTGATGAGGTGTCTGTATGACCTCCCTACAAGGCCCGAGCATGCTCCTGATGAGGTGTCTATGACCTCCCTACAAGGCCCAGGCATGCTCCTGATGAGGTGTCTGTATGACCTCCCTACAAGGCCCGGGCATGCTCCTTATGAGGTGTATGACCTCCCTACAAGGCCCGGGCATGCTCCTGATGAGGTGTCTATGACCTCCCTACAAGGCCCGGGCATGCTCCTGATGAGGTGTCTGTATGACCTCCCTACAAGGCCCGGGCATGCTCCTGATGAGGTGTATGACCTCCCTACAAGGCCGGGGCATGCTCCTGATGAGGTGTCTGTATGACCTCCCTACAAGGCCTGGGCATGCTCCTGATGAGGTGTATGACCTCCCTACAAGGCCCGGGCATGCTCCTGATGAGGTGTATGACCTCCCTACAAGGCCCGGGCATGCTCCTGATGAGGTGTCTGTATGACCTCCCTACAAGGCCCGGGCATGCTCCTGATGAGGTGTCTGTATGACCTCCCTACAAGGCCCGGGAATGCTCCTGATGAGGTGTCTGTATGACCTCCCTACAAGGCCTGGGCATGTTCCTGATAAGGTGGCTGTATGACCTCCCTACAAGGCCCGGGCATGCTCCTGATGAGGTGTCTGTATGACCTCCCTACAAGGCCCGGGCATGCTCCTGATGAGGTGTATGACCTCCCTACAAGGCCCGGGCATGCTCCTGATGAGGTGGCTGTATGACCTCCCTACAAGGCCTGGGCATGCTCCTGATAAGGTGGCTGTATGACCTCCCTACAAGGCCCGGGCATGCTCCTGATGAGGTGTCTGTATGACCTCCCTACAAGGCCTGGGCATGCTCCTGATGAGGTGTATGACCTCCCTACAAGGCCCAGGCATGCTCCTGATGAGGTGGCTGTATGACCTCCCTACAAGGCCCGGGCATGCTCCTGATGAGGTGTATGACCTCCCTACAAGGCCCGGGCATGCTCCTGATGAGGTGTCTGTATGACCTCCCTACAAGGCCTGGGCATGCTCCTGATGAGGTGGCTGTATGACCTCCCTACAAGGCCTGGGCATGCTCCTGATGAGGTGTCTGTATGACCTCCCTACAAGGCCCGAGCCTGCTCCTGATGAGTTGTATGACCTCCCTACAAGGCCCGGGCATGCTCATGATGAGGTGGCTGTATGACCTCCCTACAAGGCCCGGGCATGCTCCTGATGAGGTGTATGACCTCCCTACAAGGCCTGGGCATGCTCCTGATGAGGTGGCTGTATGACCTCCCTACAAGACCCGGGCATGCACCTGATGAGGTGTATGACCTCCCTACAAGGCTCGGGCATGCTCCTGATGAGGTGTCTGTATGACCTCCCTACAAGGCCCGGGCATGCTCCTGATGAGGTGTATGACTTCCCTAAAAGGCCCGGGCATGCTCCTGATGAGGTGGCTGTATGACCTCCCTACAAGGCCCGGGCATGCTCCTGATGAGGTGTCTGTATGACCTCCCTACAAGGCCCGAGCATGCTCCTGATGAGGTGTCTATGACCTCCCTACAAGGCCCGGGCATGCTCCTGATGAGGTGTATGACCTCCCTACAAGGCCGGGGCATGCTCCTGATGAGGTGTCTGTATGACCTCCCTACAAGGCCCGGGCATGCTCCTGATGAGGTGTCTGTATGACCTCCCTACAAGGCCCGGGCATGCTCCTGATGAGGTTATGACCTCCCTACAAGGCCCGGGCATGCTCCTGATGAGGTGTATGACCTCCCTACAAGGCCCGGGCATGCTCCTGATGAGGTGTATGACCTCCCTACAAGGCCCGGGCATGCTCCTGATGAGGTGTCTGTATGACCTCCCTACAAGGCCCGGGCATGCTCCTGATGAGGTGTCTGTATGACCTCCCTACAAGGCCCGGGAATGCTCCTGATGAGGTGTCTGTATGACCTCCCTACAAGGCCTGGGCATGCTCCTGATAAGGTGGCTGTATGACCTCCCTACAAGGCCCGGGCATGCTCCTGATGAGGTGTCTGTATGACCTCCCTACAAGGCCCGGGCATGCTCCTGATGAGGTGTATGACCTCCCTACAAGGCCCGGGCATGCTCCTGATGAGGTGGCTGTATGACCTCCCTACAAGGCCTGGGCATGCTCCTGATAAGGTGGCTGTATGACCTCCCTACAAGGCCCGGGCATGCTCCTGATGAGGTGTCTGTATGACCTCTCTACAAGGCCCGGGCATGCTCCTGATGAGGTGTCTGTATGACCTCCCTACAAGGCCCGGGCATGCTCCTGATGAGGTGTATGACCTCCCTACAAGGCCCGGGCTGCTCCTGATGAGGTGTATGACCTCCCTACAAGGCCCGGGCATGCTCCTGATGAGGTGTCTGTATGACCTCCCTACAAGGCCTGGGCATGCTCCTGATGAGGTGGCTGTATGACCTCCCTACAAGGCCTGGGCATGCTCCTGATGAGGTGTCTGTATGACCTCCCTACAAGGCCCGGGCATGCTCCTGATGAGGTGTCTGTATGACCTCCCTACAAGGCCTGGGCATGCTAATGATGAGGTGGCTGTATGACCTCCCTACAAGGCCTGGGCATGCTCCTGATGAGGTGTCTGTATGACTTCCCTACAAGGCCCGGGCATGCTCCTGATGAGGTGTATGACCTCCCTACAAGGCCCGGGCATGCTCCTGATGAGGTGTCTGTATGACCTCCCTACAAGGCCCGGGCATGCTCCTGATGAGGTGTATGACCTCCCTACAAGGCCCGGGCATGCTCCTGATGAGGTGTATGACCTCCCTACAAGGCCCGGGCATGCTCCTGATGAGGTGTATGACCTCCCTACAAGGCCCGGGCATGCTCCTGATGAGGTGTCTGTATGACCTCCCTACAAGGTCCGGGCATGCTCCTGATGAGGTGGCTGTATGACCTCCCTACAAGGCCCGGGCTGCTCCTGATGAGGTGGCCGATGGTCTCCTGAGGGATCTCCTCCCAGACATGGACTAAAGCAGCTGCCAACTCCTGGACAGTCTGTGGTGAAACTATGGGTGAGAGCAGGCAAAAAGGATTAGAACATAGTAATGGTCTGTGGTCGCCAGCTGCAGAACCCTCCGGTATAGGGGGTGTCCTGCTATTTGCCGATCATTTCTACCAGGGAGTCGGAGTTGGAGCTATTTTTGGCTGGAGTCTGAAAAAATGTACCGACTCCAGCAATTTAGAATTGAGTTTTGATATGCATTTTATAAGTTTTGCTTATCAATATATAATGAGCAACATTCTAATAGGACACTGGCCCTATTACATAAGGGTGGTCGGGGAATATATCAGTAATAGGACACTGGCCCTATTACATAAGGGTGGTCGGGGAATATATCAGTAATAGGACACTGGGCCTATTACATAAGGGTGGTCGGGGAATATATCAGTAATAGGACACTGGCCCTATTACATAAGGGTGGTCGGGGGGATATATCAGTAATAGGGCACTGACCCTATACATAAGGGTGGTCGGGGAATATATCAGCAATAGGACACTGGCCCTATTACATAAGGGTGGTCGGGGAATATATCAGCAATAGGACACTGGCTCTATTACATAAGGGTGGTCGGGGAATATATCAGTAATAGGACACTGGCCCTATTACATAAGGGTGGTCGGGGAATATATCAGTAATAGGACACTGGCCCTATTACATAAGGGTGGTCGGGGAATATATCAGTAATAGGACACTGGCCCTATTACATAAGGGTGGTCGGGGAATATATCAGTAATAGGACACTGGCCCTATTACATAAGGGTGGTCGGGGAATATATCAGCAATAGGACACTGGCTCTATTACATAAGGGTGGTCGGGGAATATATCAGTAATAGGACACTGGCCCTATTACATAAGGGTGGTCGGGGAATATATCAGTAATAGGACACTGGCCCTATTACATAAGGGTGGTCGGGGAATATATCAGTAATAGGACACTGGCCCTATTACATAAGGGTGGTCGGGGAATATATCAGTAATAGGACACTGGCCCTATTACATAAGGGTGGTCGGGGGATATATCAGTAATAGGACACTGGCCCTATTACATAAGGGTGGTCGGGGGATATATCAGTAATATGACACTGGCCCTATTACATAAGGGTGGTCGGGGGATATATCAGTAATAGGACACTGGCCCTATTACATAAGGGTGGTCGGGGGATATATCAGTAATAGGACACTGGCCCTATTACATAAGGGTGGTCGGGGGATATATCAGTAATAGGACACTGGCCCTATTAGATAAGGGTGGTCGGGGAGAGGTTGTCGGTCACTATTTGGCAGTTTGTTTCTGAGCTGGAAGAGTCCATTGTGTGGGGGGAGATCTGTGCTGTTCTCTTCCTGGATGCTGGATGACTGTATATGAGCAGCAGTGTAATATGGAGATATCCTGTGTAATATAAAGGAGGAGGAGACATAAGTAGTGTAGCTGTAACCTCTGTCCTCAGTTTGGGGGGTTTCTTCAGTGTTCTATGGCTGCAGCTGTGTGTGTGTGTGTGTGTGTGTGTGTGCGCGCATGCGTGCTATAGCTGCAGCAGGCTGTGTGTGTGTGTGTATGCTATGGCTGCAGCAGGCTGTGTGTGCGAGTGTGTGCTATGGCTGCAGCAGGCTGTGTGTGTGTGTGCTATGGCTGCAGCAGGCTGTGTGTTTGTGCGTGCGTGCGTGCGCTATGGCGTGACCTCTCTATATCACTATGTGTGACCTCTCTCTATATCATTATGCATAACCCTGATAACACTGCAGCTGGATATGTGATATATAAGTTACTGTACAGTATAGCAGCATGTGGTATATAATGAGTAGTAACTGTATAACCCTGATAACACAGCAGCTGGATATGTGATATATAAGTTACTGTACAGTACAGCAATCAGCATGTGGTATATAATGTATAGTAACTGTATAACCCTGATAACACAGCAGCTGGATATGTGATATATAAGTTACTGTACAGTATAGCAATCAGCATGTGGTATATAATGTATAGTAACTGTATAACCCTGATAACACAGCAGCTGGATATGTGATATATAAGTTACTGTACAGTATAGCAGCATGTGGTGTATAATGTATAGTAACTGTATAACCCTGATAACACAGCAGCTGGATATGTGATATATAAGTTACTGTACGGTATAGCAGTATGTGGTATATAATGTATAGTAACTGTATAACCCTGATAACACAGCAGCTGGATATGTGATATATACGTTACTGTACAGTATAGCAGCATGTGGTATATAATGTATAGTAACTGTATAACCCTGATAACACAGCAGCAGCTGGATATGTGATATATAAGTTACTGTACAGTATAGCAGCATGTGGTATATAATGTATAGTAACTGTATAACGCTGATAACACAGCAGCAGCTGGATATGTGATATATAAGTTACTGTACAGTATAGCAGCATGTGGTGTATAATGTATAGTAACTGTATAACCCTGATAACACAGCAGCTGGATATGTGATATATATAAGTTACTGTACAGTATAGCAGCATGTGGTGTATAATGTATAGTAACTGTATAACCCTGATAACACAGCAGCAGCTGGATATGTGATATATAAGTTACTGTACAGTATAGCAATCAGCATGTGGTATATAATGTATAGTAACTGTATAACCCTGATAACACAGCAGCAGCTGGATATGTGATATATAAGTTACTGTACAGTATAGCAGCATGTGGTGTATAATGTATAGTAACTGTATAACCCTGATAACACAGCAGCTGGATATGTGATATATATAAGTTACTGTACAGTATAGCAGCATGTGGTGTATAATGTATAGTAACTGTATAACCCTGATAACACAGCAGCAGCTGGATATGTGATATATAAGTTACTGTACAGTATAGCAATCAGCATGTGGTATATAATGTATAGTAACTGTATAACCCTGATAACACAGCAGCAGCTGGATATGTGATATATAAGTTACTGTACAGTATAGCAGCATGTGGTGTATAATGTATAGTAACTGTATAACCCTGATAACACTGCAGCTGGATATGTGATATATATAAGTTACTGTACAGTATAGCAGCATGTGGTGTATAATGTATAGTAACTGTATAACCCTGATAACACAGCAGCAGCTGGATATGTGATATATACGTTACTGTACAGTATAGCAATCAGCATGTGGTGTATAATGTATAGTAACTGTATAACCCTGATAACACAGCAGCAGCTGGATATGTGATATATAAGTTACTGTACAGTATAGCAGCATGTGGTGTATAATGTATAGTAACTGTATAACCCCCTGATAACACAGCAGCAGCAGCTTGTAGCTACAGGATGGAGCTGCAGATCCCCATAATGCAGTAGCGTAGTACAACAGGCTAGAATAGAAAAGCAGGACTGCTGTCAGAGGTCTGTGTGGTCACATGACAGCAATGGGGAAGGGGGTGTGTTCAGCATGGACCAATCAGGAAGTGAGAATCACAGAGCTGTGCAGGAGGACAGTGACAGAAACCTCTCTATACAGCAGTGTGTATACCTGAGTGTGAGTGGAGGCACATTATAGCAGCAGTGTGTATAGCGTAAAGAGTGTGAGTGCAGGCACATTATAGCAGGAATGGAGAAGATGGGAAACACAAGGGCTGACAGAGACTGCAGGGAGCAGGAAGAAATGAGCAGGACAGGGCCGTGTGGGGGGGGGGGGGGGCAGCTGCCCCGGGCGCAGAGACCAGGGGGGGGGGGGGCGCCATCACAGGGAGCAACGAGAGAAGGATCACAGTGGATGAGGCAGCCTGGAAGCGTCCTGCCCTCTGTCAGTGTGGGGAGACAGGAGACAATTATAACTTGATCAGCAGAGGTATTTCCCATATTGTACTTTCTCCTGGCTGCTGTTTAGCTATAATTTGTGCAAAATTGCTGCGTTTTTACCGAGTTTTTGCGCAAATCAGGGCTAAACAGCAGCCAGGAGACAGAAAAGCAAAGTTACTGTTTAGATGGTGAAGGACCTTGACATGTGACTATGATGTCACCGCAGGTCCTGTATGTACACTGCACTATGGAGGAGGAAGAAAGAAAATACAGGTGTATGGGAAGGGGAGGACAATCAGGGGTGCCCAGTCTGGGGAGGGGGTTGAAGGGTGCCCAGTCTGGAGGGGGGCAGGGGGGTACAGGGTGACACCAGTCTGGGATGGGGGGAGACACACAAGAGAGTGTCCAGTGTCTATTTACGGGTCTGGTCTGGTTGTACCTTACCGGAGGTGACTGAGAACCTTACTGGAGGTGACGGGATTCCTTACTGGAGGTGACGGGATACCTTACTGGAGGTGACGGGATACCTTACTGGAGGTGACGGAATACCTTACTGGAGGTGACGGAGAACCTTACTGGAGGTGACGGGATACCTTACTGGAGGTGACGGGATACCTTACTGGAGGTGACGGGATACCTTACCGGAGGTGACGGAATACCTTACCGGAGGTGACGGAGAACCTTACCGGAGGTGACTGAGAACCTTACCGGAGGTGACTGAGAACCTTACCGGAGGTGACGGAGAACCTTACCGGAGGTGACGGAGAACCTTACCGGAGGTGACGGAGAACCTTACCGGAGGTGACGGAGAACCTTACCGGAGGTGACTGAGAACCTTACCGGAGGTGACTGAGAACCTTACCGGAGGTGACTGAGAACCTTACCGGAGGTGACTGAGAACCTTACCGGAGGTGACGGGATACCTTACCGGAGGTGACGGGATACCTTACTGGAGGTGTTACTGCTGCTGTTGTCTCCGCTCCTGAGTGGAGATGATCGAACATCGGGAAATTCTAATCGAACTCGAACATTCATGAACCTGCCCCATTTGATTGCTGATGCCTCCCCGGTCCGTGGGGAAGGAGGAGACTGTACCTATTACCTAGGCTGAATCTCAGAATTCCAAGCGGTACCCGGGCAGTCTCCTCCTTCCCCACGGACCGGGGAGGCATCAGCAATCTAATGCGGCAGGTTCGTGAATATTCGAGTTCGATCGGACCTGGGATTTCCAGAGGTTCGATCAACTCTACTGCTGAGCGTATCTGTGCATTAGGAGATGGCACCATAGAATCACATTACACTGGGTGTCACACTGGAGATAGATCAGGAAGCTTCACCTCCTAATTCACAGACAGCAGGGAGCGGGGACAACGGTGCCTCCTCAGGTACAGGCAGTAGGGAGCGGAGATAACGGCGCCTCCTCAGGTACAGACAGCAGGGATCGGGGACAACGGCGCCTCCTCAGGTAGAGACAGCAGGGAGCGGAGACAACAGCGCCTCCTCAGGTACAGACAGCAGGGAGCGGAGGCAACGGCGCCTCCTCAGGTACAGGCAGTAGGGAGCGGAGATAACGGCGCCTCCTCAGGTACAGGCAGCAGTGAGCGGAGACAACGGCGCCTCCTCAAGCACAGGCAGCAGGGAGTGGAGACAACGGCGCCTCCTCAGGTACAGACAGCAGGGAGCGGAGACAACGGCGCCTCCTCAGGCACAGGGAGCAGAGACAATGGCGCATCCTCAGGTGCAGGGAGCAGAGACAACGGGGCCTCCACTGGCAGCAGGGAGCGGAGACAACGGCGCCTCCTCAGGCACAGGCAGCAGGGAGCGGAGACAACGGCGCCTCCTCAGGTACAGACAGCAGGCAGCGGAGACAACGGCGCCTCATCAGGCACAGGGAGCAGAGACAACGGTGCCTCCTCAGGTACAAACAGCAGGGAGCAGAGACAAAGGCGCCTCCTCAGGTACAGACAGCAGGGAGCAGAGACAACGGTGCCTCCTCAGGTACAGACAGCAGGGAGCGGAGTCAACGGCGCCTCCTCAGGTACAGACAGCAGGGAGCGGAGACAACGGCACCTTCTCAGGTACAGACAGCAGGGAGCGGAGACAACGGCACCTTCTCAGGTACAGACAGCAGGGAGCGGAGACAACGGCGCCTCCTCAGGTACAGACAGCAGGGAGCGGAGACAACGGCACCTTCTCAGGTACAGACAGCAGGGAGCGGAGACAACGGCACCTTCTCAGGTACAGACAGCAGGGAGCGGAGACAACGGCGCCTCCTCAGGTACAGACAGCAGGGAGCGGAGACAACGGCGCCTCCTCAGGTACAGACAGCAGGGAGCGGAGACAACGGCGCCTCCTCAGGTACAGACAGCAGGGAGCGGAGACAACGGCGCCTCCTCAGGTACAGACAGCAGGGAGCGGAGACAACGGCGCCTCCTCAGGTGCAGGGAGCGGAGACAACGGCGCCTCCTCAGGTACAGGCAGTAGGGAGTGGAGACAACGGCGCCTCCTCAGGTACAGGCAGTAGGGAGTGGAGACAACGGCGCCTCCTCAGGTACAGGCAGTAGGGAGTGGAGACAACGGCGCCTCCTCAGGTACAGACAGCAGGGAGCGGAGACAACAGCGCCTCCTCAGTTACAGACAGTCGGGAGCAGAGACAGCGGCGCCTCCTCAGGTACAGACAGCAGGGAGCGGAGACAATGGCGCCTCCTCAGGTACAGACAGCAGGGAGCGGGGACAACGGCACCTCCTCAGGTACAGACAGCAGGGAGCGGAGACAACGGCGCCTCCTCAGGTACAGACAGCAGGGAGTGGAGACAACGGCGCCTCCTCAGGTACAGACAGCAGGGAGAGGAGACAACGGCGCCTCCTCAGGTACAGGCAGCAGGGAGCGGAGACAACGTCGCCTCCTCAGGTACAGGCAGTAGGAAGTGGAGACAACGTCGCCTCCTCAGGTACAGGCAGTAGGAAGTGGAGACAACGGCGCCTCCTCAGGTGCAGGGAGCGGAGACAACGGCGCCTCCTCAGGTACAGACAGCAGGGAGCGGAGACAACGGCGCCTCCTCAGGCACAGGGAGCAGAGTCAATGGCGCATCCTCAGGTGCAGGGAGCAGAGACAACGGGGCCTCCACTGGCAGCAGGGAGCGGAGACAACGGCGCCTCCTCAGGCACAGGCAGCAGGGAGCGGAGACAACGGCGCCTCCTCAGGTACAGACAGCAGGCAGCGGAGACAACGGCGCCTCATCAGGCACAGGGAGCAGAGACAACGGTGCCTCCTCAGGTACAAACAGCAGGGAGCAGAGACAACGGCGCCTCCTCAGGTACAGACAGCAGGGAGCAGAGACAACGGCACCTTCTCAGGTACAGACAGCAGGGAGCGGAGACAACGGCACCTTCTCAGGTACAGACAGCAGGGAGCGGAGACAACGGCGCCTCCTCAGGTACAGACAGCAGGGAGCGGAGACAACGGCGCCTCCTCAGGTACAGACAGCAGGGAGCGGAGACAACGGCGCCTCCTCAGGTACAGACAGCAGGGAGCTGAGACAACGGCGCCTCCTCAGGTACAGACAGCAGGGAGCGGAGACAACGGCGCCTCCTCAGGTACAGACAGCAGGAAGCGGAGAAAACGGCGCCTCCTCAGGTACAGACAGCAGGGAGTGGAGACAACTGCGCCTCCTCAGGTACAGACAGCAGGGAGAGGAGACAACGGCGCCGCCTCAGGTGCAGGGAGCGGAGACAACGGCGCCTCCTCAGGTACAGGCAGTAGGGAGTGGAGACAACGGCGCCTCCTCAGGTACAGGCAGTAGGGAGTGGAGACAACGGCGCCTCCTCAGGTACAGGCAGCAGGGAGCGGAGACAACGTCGCCTCCTCAGGTACAGGCAGTAGGGAGTGGAGACAACGGCGCCTCCTCAGGTACAGACAGCAGGGAGCGGAGACAACAGCGCCTCCTCAGTTACAGACAGCCGGGAGCGGAGACAGCGGCGCCTCCTCAGGTACAGACAGCAGGGAGCGGAGACAATGGCGCCTCCTCAGGTACAGACAGCAGGGAGCGGGGACAACGGCACCTCCTCAGGTACAGACAGCAGGGAGCGGAGACAACGGCGCCTCCTCAGGTACAGACAGCAGGGAGTGGAGACAACGGCGCCTCCTCAGGTACAGACAGCAGGGAGAGGAGACAACGGCGCCTCCTCAGGTACAGGCAGCAGGGAGCGGAGACAACGTCGCCTCCTCAGGTACAGGCAGTAGGAAGTGGAGACAACGTCACCTCCTCAGGTACAGGCAGTAGGAAGTGGAGACAACGGCGCCTCCTCAGGTACAGGGAGCAGGGAGCGGAGACAACGGCGCCTCCTCAGGTACAGACAGCAGGGAGCGGAGACAGCGGCGCCTCCTCAGGTACAGACAGCAGGCAGCGGAGACAACGGCGCCTCATCAGGCACAGGGAGCAGAGACAACGGTGCCTCCTCAGGTACAAACAGCAGGGAGCGGAGACAACGGCGCCTCCTCAGGTACAGACAGCAGGGAGCAGAGACAACGGCGCCTCCTCAGGTACAGACAGCAGGGAGCGGAGACAACGGCACCTTCTCAGGTACAGACAGCAGGGAGCGGAGACAACGGCGCCTCCTCAGGTACAGACAGCAGGGAGCGGAGACAACGGCGCCTCCTCAGGTTCAGACAGCAGGGAGCGGAGACAACGGCGCCTCCTCAGGTACAGACAGCAGGGAGCGGAGACAACGGCGCCTCCTCAGGTACAGACAGCAGGGAGCGGAGACAACGGCGCCTCCTCAGGTACAGACAGCAGGGAGCGGAGACAACGGCGCCTCCTCAGGTACAGACAGCAGGAAGCGGAGAAAACGGCGCCTCCTCAGGTACAGACAGCAGGGAGTGGAGACAACTGCGCCTCCTCAGGTACAGACAGCAGGGAGAGGAGACAACGGCGCCGCCTCAGGTGCAGGGAGCGGAGACAACGGCGCCTCCTCAGGTACAGGCAGTAGGGAGTGGAGACAACGGCGCCTCCTCAGGTACAGGCAGTAGGGAGTGGAGACAACGGCGCCTCCTCAGGTACAGGCAGCAGGGAGCGGAGACAACGTCGCCTCCTCAGGTACAGGCAGTAGGGAGTGGAGACAACGGCGCCTCCTCAGGTACAGACAGCAGGGAGCGGAGACAACAGCGCCTCCTCAGTTACAGACAGCCGGGAGCGGAGACAGCGGCGCCTCCTCAGGTACAGACAGCAGGGAGCGGAGACAATGGCGCCTCCTCAGGTACAGACAGCAGGGAGCGGGGACAACGGCACCTCCTCAGGTACAGACAGCAGGGAGTGGAGACAACGGCGCCTCCTCAGGTACAGACAGCAGGGAGAGGAGACAACGGCGCCTCCTCAGGTACAGGCAGCAGGGAGCGGAGACAACGTCGCCTCCTCAGGTACAGGCAGTAGGAAGTGGAGACAACGTCGCCTCCTCAGGTACAGGCAGTAGGAAGTGGAGACAACGGCGCCTCCTCAGGTACAGGGAGCAGGGAGCGGAGACAGCGGCGCCTCCTCAGGTACAGACAGCAGGCAGCGGAGACAACGGCGCCTCATCAGGCACAGGGAGCAGAGACAACGGTGCCTCCTCAGGTACAAACAGCAGGGAGCAGAGACAACGGCGCCTCCTCAGGTACAGACAGCAGGGAGCAGAGACAACGGCACCTTCTCAGGTACAGACAGCAGGGAGCGGAGACAACGGCGCCTCCTCAGGTACAGACAGCAGGGAGCGGAGACAACGGCGCCTCCTCAGGTACAGACAGCAGGGAGCGGAGACAACGGCGCCTCCTCAGGTACAGACAGCAGGGAGCGGAGACAACGGCGCCTCCTCAGGTACAGACAGCAGGGAGCGGAGACAACGGCGCCTCCTCAGGTACAGACAGCAGGGAGCGGAGACAACGGCGCCTCCTCAGGTACAGACAGCAGGGAGCGGAGACAACGGCGCCTCCTCAGGTACAGACAGCAGGGAGCGGAGACAACGGCGCCTCCTCAGGTACAGACAGCAGGGAGCGGAGACAACGGCGCCTCCTCAGGTACAGACAGCAGGGAGTGGAGACAACGGCACCTCCACAGGTAGCAGGGAGCGGAGAAAACGGCGCCTCCTCAGGTACAGACAGCAGGGAGTGGAGACAACTGCGCTTCCTCAGGTACAGACAGCAGGGAGAGGAGACAACGGCGCCGCCTCAGGTGCAGGGAGCGGAGACAACGGCGCCTCCTCAGGTACAGGCAGTAGGGAGTGGAGACAACGGCGCCTCCTCAGGTACAGGCAGTAGGCAGTGGAGACAACGGCGCCTCCTCAGGTACAGGCAGCAGGGAGCGGAGACAACGTCGCCTCCTCAGGTACAGGCAGTAGGGAGTGGAGACAACGGCGCCTCCTCAGGTACAGACAGCAGGGAGCGGAGACAACAGCGCCTCCTCAGTTACAGACAGCCGGGAGCGGAGACAGCGGCGCCTCCTCAGGTACAGACAGCCGGGAGCGGAGACAACGGCGCCTCCTCAGGTACAGACAGCAGGGAGTGGAGACAACTGCGCCTCCTCAGGTACAGACAGCAGGGAGAGGAGACAACGGCGCCGCCTCAGGTGCAGGGAGCGGAGACAACGGCGCCTCCTCAGGTACAGGCAGTAGGGAGTGGAGACAACGGCGCCTCCTCAGGTACAGGCAGTAGGGAGTGGAGACAACGGCGCCTCCTCAGGTACAGGCAGCAGGGAGCGGAGACAACGTCGCCTCCTCAGGTACAGGCAGTAGGGAGCGGAGACAACGGCGCCTCCTCAGGTACAGACAGCAGGGAGCGGAGACAACAGCGCCTCCTCAGTTACAGACAGCCGGGAGCAGAGACAGCGGCGCCTCCTCAGGTACAGACAGCAGGGAGCGGAGACAATGGCGCCTCCTCAGGTACAGACAGCAAGGAGCGGGGACAACGGCACCTCCTCAGGTACAGACAGCAGGGAGCGGAGACAACGGCGCCTCCTCAGGTACAGACAACAGGGAGTGGAGACAACGGCGCCTCCTCAGGTACAGACAGCAGGGAGAGGAGACAACGGCGCCTCCTCAGGTACAGGCAGCAGGGAGCGGAGACAACGTCGCCTCCTCAGGTACAGGCAGTAGGAAGTGGAGACAACGTCGCCTCCTCAGGTACAGGCAGTAGGAAGTGGAGACAACGGCGCCTCCTCAGGTGCAGGGAGCGGAGACAACGGCGCCTCCTCAGGTACAGACAGCAGGGAGCGGAGACAACGGCGCCTCCTCAGGCACAGGGAGCAGAGACAATGGCGCATCCTCAGGTGCAGGGAGCAGAGACAACGGGGCCTCCACTGGCAGCAGGGAGCGGAGACAACGGCGCCTCCTCAGGCACAGGCAGCAGGGAGCGGAGACAACGGCGCCTCCTCAGGTACAGACAGCAGGCAGCGGAGACAACGGCGCCTCATCAGGCACAGGGAGCAGAGACAACGGTGCCTCCTCAGGTACAAACAGCAGGGAGCAGAGACAACGGCGCCTCCTCAGGTACAGACAGCAGGGAGCAGAGACAACGGCACCTTCTCAGGTACAGACAGCAGGGAGCGGAGACAACGGCACCTTCTCAGGTACAGACAGCAGGGAGCGGAGACAACGGCGCCTCCTCAGGTACAGACAGCAGGGAGCGGAGACAACGGCGCCTCCTCAGGTACAGACAGCAGGGAGCGGAGACAACGGCGCCTCCTCAGGTACAGACAGCAGGGAGCGGAGACAACGGCGCCTCCTCAGGTACAGACAGCAGGGAGCGGAGACAACGGCGCCTCCTCAGGTACAGACAGCAGGAAGCGGAGAAAACGGCGCCTCCTCAGGTACAGACAGCAGGGAGCGGAGACAACGGCGCCTCCTCAGGTACAGACAGCAGGGAGCGGAGACAACGGCGCCTCCTCAGGTACAGACAGCAGGGAGCGGAGACAACGGCGCCTCCTCAGGTACAGACAGCAGGGAGTGGAGACAACGGCACCTCCACAGGTAGCAGGGAGCGGAGACAACGGCGCCTCCTCAGGTACAGGCAGTCGGGAGTGTAGACAACGGCGCCTCCTCAGGTACAGGCAGTAGGGAGTGGAGACAACGGCGCCTCCTCAGGTACAGGCAGCAGGGAGCGGAGACAACGTCGCCTCCTCAGGTACAGGCAGTAGGGAGTGGAGACAACGGCGCCTCCTCAGGTACAGGCAGTAGGGAGTGGAGACAACGGCGCCTCCT
The DNA here is from genome assembly GCF_027789765.1 of Dendropsophus ebraccatus. NCBI lineage: Eukaryota > Metazoa > Chordata > Amphibia > Anura > Hylidae > Dendropsophus > Dendropsophus ebraccatus. The sequence goes on along the minus strand of NC_091461.1, from coordinate 1,315,302 downwards.
TAGGTACAGGCAGTAGGGAGTGGAGACAACGGCGCCTCCTCAGGTACAGGCAGTAGGGAGTGGAGACAACGGCGCCTCCTCAGGTACAGGCAGCAGGGAGCGGAGACAACGTCGCCTCCTCAGGTACAGGCAGTAGGGAGTGGAGACAACGGCGCCTCCTCAGGTACAGACAGCAGGGAGCGGAGACAACAGCGCCTCCTCAGTTACAGACAGCCGGGAGCGGAGACAGCGGCGCCTCCTCAGGTACAGACAGCAGGGAGCGGAGACAACGGCACCTCCTCAGGTACAGACAGCAGGGAGTGGAGACAACTGCGCCTCCTCAGGTACAGACAGCAGGGAGAGGAGACAACGGCGCCGCCTCAGGTGCAGGGAGCGGAGACAACGGCGCCTCCTCAGGTACAGGCAGTAGGGAGTGGAGACAACGGCGCCTCCTCAGGTACAGGCAGGAGGGAGTGGAGACAACGGCGCCTCCTCAGGTACAGGCAGCAGGGAGCGGAGACAACGTCGCCTCCTCAGGTACAGGCAGTAGGGAGTGGAGACAACGGCGCCTCCTCAGGTACAGACAGCAGGGAGCGGAGACAACAGCGCCTCCTCAGTTACAGACAGCCGGGAGCGGAGACAGCGGCGCCTCCTCAGGTACAGACAGCAGGGAGCGGAGACAATGGCGCCTCCTCAAGTACAGACAGCAGGGAGCGGGGACAACGGCACCTCCTCAGGTACAGACAGCAGGGAGCGGAGACAACGGCGCCTCCTCAGGTACAGACAGCAGGGAGTGGAGACAACGGCGCCTCCTCAGGTACAGACAGCAGGGAGCGGAGACAACGTCGCCTCCTCAGGTACAGGCAGTAGGAAGTGGAGACAACGTCGCCTCCTCAGGTACAGGCAGTAGGAAGTGGAGACAACGGCGCCTCCTCAGGTACAGGGAGCAGGGAGCGGAGACAACGGCGCCTCCTCAGGTACAGACAGCAGGGAGCGGAGACAGCGGCGCCTCCTCAGGTACAGACAGCAGGGAGCGGAGACAGCGGCGCCTCCTCAGGTACAGACAGCAGGGAGCGGAGACAACGGCGCCTCCTCAGGTACAGACAGCAGGGAGCGGAGACAACTGCGCCTCCTCAGGTACAGACAGCAGGGAGAGGAGACAACGGCGCCGCCTCAGGTGCAGGGAGCGGAGACAACGGCGCCTCCTCAGGTACAGGCAGTAGGGAGTGGAGACAACGGCGCCTCCTCAGGTACAGGCAGTAGGGAGCGGAGACAACGGCGCCTCCTCAGGTACAGGCAGCAGGGAGCGGAGACAACGTCGCCTCCTCAGGTACAGGCAGTAGGGAGTGGAGACAACGGCGCCTCCTCAGGTACAGACAGCAGGGAGCGGAGACAACAGCGCCTCCTCAGTTACAGACAGCCGGGAGCGGAGACAGCGGCGCCTCCTCAGGTACAGACAGCAGGGAGCGGAGACAATGGCGCCTCCTCAGGTACAGACAGCAGGGAGCGGAGACAACGGCGCCTCCTCAGGTACAGACAGCAGGGAGAGGAGACAACGGCGCCTCCTCAGGTACAGGCAGCAGGGAGCGGAGACAACGTCGCCTCCTCAGGTACAGACAGCAGGGAGCGGAGACAACGTCGCCTCCTCAGGTACAGGCAGTAGGAAGTGGAGACAACGTCGCCTCCTCAGGTACAGGCAGTAGGAAGTGGAGACAACGGCGCCTCCACAGGTACAGACAGCAGGGAGCGGAGACAACGGCGCCTCCTCAGGTACAGACAGCAGGGAGTGGAGACAACTGCGCCTCCTCAGGTACAGACAGCAGGGAGAGGAGACAACGGCGCCGCCTCAGGTGCAGGGAGCGGAGACAACGGCGCCTCCTCAGGTACAGGCAGTAGGGAGTGGAGACAACGGCGCCTCCTCAGGTACAGGCAGTAGGGAGTGGAGACAACGGCGCCTCCTCAGGTACAGGCAGCAGGGAGCGGAGACAACGTCGCCTCCTCAGGTACAGGCAGTAGGGAGTGGAGACAACGGCGCCTCCTCAGGTACAGACAGCAGGGAGCGGAGACAACAGCGCCTCCTCAGTTACAGACAGCTGGGAGCAGAGACAGCGGCGCCTCCTCAGGTACAGACAGCAGGGAGCGGAGACAATGGCGCCTCCTCAGGTACAGACAGCAAGGAGCGGGGACAACGGCACCTCCTCAGGTACAGACAGCAGGGAGCGGAGACAACGGCGCCTCCTCAGGTACAGACAACAGGGAGTGGAGACAACGGCGCCTCCTCAGGTACAGACAGCAGGGAGCGGAGACAACGGCGCCTCCTCAGGCACAGGCAGCAGGGAGCGGAGACAACGTCGCCTCCTCAGGTACAGGCAGTAGGAAGTGGAGACAACGTCGCCTCCTCAGGTACAGGCAGTAGGAAGTGGAGACAACGGCGCCTCCTCAGGTGCAGGGAGCGGAGACAACGGCGCCTCCTCAGGTACAGACAGCAGGGAGAGGAGACAACGGCGCCTCCTCAGGCACAGGGAGCAGAGACAATGGCGCATCCTCAGGTGCAGGGAGCAGAGACAACGGGGCCTCCACTGGCAGCAGGGAGCGGAGACAACGGCGCCTCCTCAGGCACAGGCAGCAGGCAGCGGAGACAACGGCGCCTCATCAGGCACAGGGAGCAGAGACAACGGTGCCTCCTCAGGTACAAACAGCAGGGAGCAGAGACAACGGCGCCTCCTCAGGTACAGACAGCAGGGAGCAGAGACAACGGCACCTTCTCAGGTACAGACAGCAGGGAGCGGAGACAACGGCACCTTCTCAGGTACAGACAGCAGGGAGCGGAGACAACGGCGCCTCCTCAGGTACAGACAGCAGGGAGCGGAGACAACGGCGCCTCCTCAGGTACAGACAGCAGGGAGCGGAGACAACGGCGCCTCCTCAGGTACAGACAGCAGGGAGCGGAGACAACGGCGCCTCCTCAGGTACAGACAGCAGGGAGCGGAGACAACGGCGCCTCCTCAGGTACAGACAGCAGGAAGCGGAGAAACGGCGCCTCCTCAGGTACAGACAGCAGGGAGCGGAGACAACGGCGCCTCCTCAGGTACAGACAGCAGGGAGCGGAGACAACGGCGCCTCCTCAGGTACAGACAGCAGGGAGCGGAGACAACGGCGCCTCCTCAGGTACAGACAGCAGGGAGTGGAGACAACGGCACCTCCACAGGTAGCAGGGAGCGGAGACAACGGCGCCTCCTCAGGTACAGGCAGTCGGGAGTGTAGACAACGGCGCCTCCTCAGGTACAGGCAGTAGGGAGTGGAGACAACGGCGCCTCCTCAGGTACAGGCAGCAGGGAGCGGAGACAACGTCGCCTCCTCAGGTACAGGCAGTAGGGAGTGGAGACAACGGCGCCTCCTCAGGTACAGGCAGTAGGGAGTGGAGACAACGGCGCCTCCTTAGGTACAGGCAGTAGGGAGTGGAGACAACGGCGCCTCCTCAGGTACAGGCAGTAGGGAGTGGAGACAACGGCGCCTCCTCAGGTACAGGCAGCAGGGAGCGGAGACAACGTCGCCTCCTCAGGTACAGGCAGTAGGGAGTGGAGACAACGGCGCCTCCTCAGGTACAGACAGCAGGGAGCGGAGACAACAGCGCCTCCTCAGTTACAGACAGCCGGGAGCGGAGACAGCGGCGCCTCCTCAGGTACAGACAGCAGGGAGCGGAGACAACGGCGCCTCCTCAGGTACAGACAGCAGGGAGTGGAGACAACTGCGCCTCCTCAGGTACAGACAGCAGGGAGAGGAGACAACGGCGCCGCCTCAGGTGCAGGGAGCGGAGACAACGGCGCCTCCTCAGGTACAGGCAGTAGGGAGTGGAGACAACGGCGCCTCCTCAGGTACAGGCAGTAGGAGTGGAGACAACGGCGCCTCCTCAGGTACAGGCAGCAGGGAGCGGAGACAACGTCGCCTCCTCAGGTACAGGCAGTAGGGAGTGGAGACAACGGCGCCTCCTCAGGTACAGACAGCAGGGAGCGGAGACAACAGCGCCTCCTCAGTTACAGACAGCCGGGAGCGGAGGACAGCGGCGCCTCCTCAGGTACAGACAGCAGGGAGCGGAGACAATGGCGCCTCCTCAAGTACAGACAGCAGGGAGCGGGGACAACGGCACCTCCTCAGGTACAGACAGCAGGGAGCGGAGACAACGGCGCCTCCTCAGGTACAGACAGCAGGGAGTGGAGACAACGGCGCCTCCTCAGGTACAGACAGCAGGGAGCGGAGACAACGTCGCCTCCTCAGGTACAGGCAGTAGGAAGTGGAGACAACGTCGCCTCCTCAGGTACAGGCAGTAGGAAGTGGAGACAACGGCGCCTCCTCAGGTACAGGGAGCAGGGAGCGGAGACAACGGCGCCTCCTCAGGTACAGACAGCAGGGAGCGGAGACAGCGGCGCCTCCTCAGGTACAGACAGCAGGGAGCGGAGACAGCGGCGCCTCCTCAGGTACAGACAGCAGGGAGCGGAGACAACGGCGCCTCCTCAGGTACAGACAGCAGGGAGCGGAGACAACTGCGCCTCCTCAGGTACAGACAGCAGGGAGAGGAGACAACGGCGCCGCCTCAGGTGCAGGGAGCGGAGACAACGGCGCCTCCTCAGGTACAGGCAGTAGGGAGTGGAGACAACGGCGCCTCCTCAGGTACAGGCAGTAGGGAGCGGAGACAACGTCGCCTCCTCAGGTACAGGCAGTAGGGAGTGGAGACAACGGCGCCTCCTCAGGTACAGACAGCAGGGAGCGGAGACAACAGCGCCTCCTCAGTTACAGACAGCCGGGAGCGGAGACAGCGGCGCCTCCTCAGGTACAGACAGCAGGGAGCGGAGACAACGGCGCCTCCTCAGGTACAGACAGCAGGGAGCGGTGACAACGGCACCTCCTCAGGTACAGACAGCAGGGAGCGGAGACAACGGCGCCTCCTCAGGTACAGACAGCAGGGAGAGGAGACAACGGCGCCTCCTCAGGTACAGGCAGCAGGGAGCGGAGACAACGTCGCCTCCTCAGGTACAGACAGCAGGGAGCGGAGACAACGTCGCCTCCTCAGGTACAGGCAGTAGGAAGTGGAGACAACGTCGCCTCCTCAGGTACAGGCAGTAGGAAGTGGAGACAACGGCGCCTCCTCAGGGAGCAGGGAGCGGAGACAACGGCGCCTCCTCAGGTACAGACAGCGGCGCCTCCTCAGGTACAGACAGCAGGGAGCGGAGACAGCGGCGCCTCCTCAGGTACAGACAGCAGGGAGCGGAGACAACGGCGCCTCCTCAGGTACAGACAGCAGGGAGCGGAGACAACGGCGCCTCCTCAGGTACAGACAGCAGGGAGCCGAGACAATGGCGCCTCCTCAGGTACAGACAGCAGGAAGCGGAGACAACGGCGCCTCCGTTAAGGTACTTAGGGACCAAATTTTTAATGGGAAAAATTGAATTACTTTAAAAAATGGTGATTGAGCCCAGAGCTGCCTGATAATCATTCTTCATACAAACATTCCAGGTGCACAGGAAATATGACGTTATGTATCCCAGATTGTGAACACCGCACTAGTGCTGCCGGGAGAGATGAGATCTAAACTTCATTTAAAAACTAGATTTGCATTTCCAGGGAAATACATAGTGCTTGAAAAAAGCGCCCCTTTACCAGTGACCTCCAGAGCGCCCCTTTACCAGTGACCTCCAGAGCGCCCCTTTACCAGTGACCTCCAGAGCGCCCCTTTACCAGTGACTTTCAGAGCGCCCCTTTACCAGTGACGTCCAGAGCGCCCCTTTACCAGTGACTTTCAGAGCGCCCCTTTACCAGTGACCTCCCAGAGCGCCCCTTTACCAGTGACCTCCAGAGTGCCCCTTTACCAGTGACCTCCAGAGTGCCCCTTTACCAGTGACCTTCAGAGCGCCCCTTTACCAGTGACCTCCAGAGCGCCCCTTTACCAGTGACTTCCAGAGCGCCCCTTTACCAGTGACCTCCAGAGCGCCCCTTTACCAGTGACCTCCAGAGCGCCCCTTTACCAGTGACTTCCAGAGCGCCCCTTTACCAGTGACCTTCAGAGCGCCCCTTTACCAGTGACCTCCAGAGCGCCCCTTTACCAGTGACCTCCAGAGCGCCCCTTTACCAGTGACCTCCAGAGCGCCCCTTTACCAGTGACCTCCAGAGCGCCCCTTTACCAGTGACTTCCAGAGCGCCCCATTACCAGTGACCTCCAGAGCGCCCCTTTACCAGTGACCTCCAGAGCGCCCCTTTACCAGTGACCTCCAGAGCGCCCCTTTACCAGTGACCTCCAGAGCGCCCCTTTACCAGTGACTTCCAGAGCGCCCCTTTACCAGTGACCTCCAGAGCGCCCCTTTACCAGTGACCTCCAGAGCGCCCCATTACCGGTGACCTCCAGAGCGCCCCATTACCGGTGACCTCCAGAGCGCCCCTTTACCAGTGACCTCCAGAGTGCCCCTTTACCAGTGACCTCCAGAGCGCCCCTTTACCAGTGACCTCCAGAGCGCCCCATTACCGGTGACCTCCAGAGCGCCCCATTACCGGTGACCTCCAGAGCGCCCCTTTACCAGTGACCTCCAGAGCGCCCCTTTCAAGAGAAACTTTAATCCTGGGTGCCGTCCCTTTACGAGCGACTTGGATCCCATCCCTTTAAAGAGAACCAATCACGGGCGAAAATGAATTTTTTTTTTTTTATTCCCTAATTAGATGTAAATCCTAATTTTAACAATATTTGTAAATATAATTAATTAATTTTAAAGCTGCGTTTTTAAAATATTCCTGTTTTACTTTCCTGCCTCGCGCCGCATCTTTTCAAAAGAGCCGGCGTGAGACAGGAAACTCCCGTCATGCAGAGCGGCAGCAAGACCGGGGGGCCCGCCATGTTGATGACTTGCGTTCCACTGCTGGTTAGGTCTTTAAGATGGCGCCCATCCCCCCCGGCCTAGTTACACCAAACAAGCGGATTAGGTAAAGTATAAGACTGTAAAGGGAGTCTGTATCTTCATGAAGTCTATTTATTGCAGTCTGTATCTTATTCCTTACCTACTACTCTGTGCCGGTGCAGCAGGGCCGGCGCCGCCATCTTGATTACGTCTTTGCATTCCACCGCTGGAACGCAAGTTACGTCATCAAGATGGCGGCACCGGCCTTGCTGCACAGAACAGAGGATTAGGTAAAGTAGAAGATACAGACTGTAAAGACAGTCTGTATCTTCATAAATAGACTTCATAGGGATACAGACTGCCTTTACAGTCTGTATCTTCTACTTTACCTAATCCTCTGTTTCTGTGTAAGCAAGGCCGGGCGCCGCCATCTTGATGACGCAACTTGCGTTCCAACGGTGGAACGCAAATGACGTCATCAAGATGGCGGCGCCCGGCCTTGCTTACACAGAAACGAAAGAGTAGGTAAGGCA
>NC_091461.1:1225409-1302909 GCF_027789765.1 Dendropsophus ebraccatus | reverse complement strand
CCGCAGGTGTACAGGAGCATCGGGCGGGCGCCAGGAGCTCCGGGGTGAGCGGCCACCGGGAGATCACGCACAGTAAGCGGCGGGTGAGTGGCGGGCGAGCGGCGGGTGAGTGGCAGGCGGGCACAGCCGCTGCAGGTGCACAGGAGCACCAGGGTGAGCGGCGGGCGAACGCCGCCACGGCCTCTACTGAGGGAGGGATGGGGGGGGCACACAGTGGGGTGAGCTTGGGGCGGGGTACACTCTGCTGTCAGAGAGGGTGACTGTATTGGTTCATGAAGCTCTGACTCTGGTGTCTTCACTATATATCAGTATCATACTAAAGCACCACTCCGACCACAGACACAGCATATAACATCGGTGGAAGTTTCCTTGTGTATCTGACACTGCCTGTACTGGTGCTGATCGGAGGCCAGGTATATAGCAGTGGACCTGTGTGTTTGTTTCCCTCAGCCTACACCCCCAGGCAGATATATGTATATATATATATATATATATATATATATATATATATATATATATATATATATGTGTGTGTAATTCTATCATTGACGCATGATAATTTGCACAGCCATTGCCTTGGTGTAATTGTCTCCTGAATATCCTAGAGTCACGTCTAGGTGAAACGCGTAGGGACACAATTGATTTTTGAGACCTGATTTACCTATAATTCTATCATACATTGTCTTACCTAGTATGTAGTAGGGCCGATGGAGCTATGTAGTGTGAGGCAATAGGAGGGTCAACACTCCTATATCTGTTGGAAAGTGCCGCTGTGTGTAGAAAAATATATTTTATTCCTTTTAATGCATGGTAACAATATGACACTATATATATTCGGCATATTGGGACCATCTGTGCACTGAATCGGTGACACCACTGTGATTCTTCTGCTTATACCCTTGTGGTAACCCATTCTGTGCCCGACTGACTCTCATCTCTCTCCACCCTCTCTGCTTTGACCCTTATGGTAACCCATTCTGTGCGCGGCTGGCTTTCATCTCTCTCCACCCTCTCCGCACTGACCCTTGTGGTAACCCATTCTGTGCCCGGTTGGCTCTCCCCTCTCTCCACCCTCTCCGCTCTGACCCTTGTGGTAACCCATTCTGTGCCCGGCTGGCTCTCATCTCTCTCCACCCTCTCCGCACTTACCCTTGTGGTAACCCATTCTGTGCGCGGCTGGCTTTCATCTCTCTCCACCCTCTCCGCACTGACCCTTGTGGTAACCCATTCTGTGCCCGGTTGGCTCTCACCTCTCTCCACCCTCTCCGCTCTGACCCTTGTGGTAACCCATTCTGTGCGCGGCTGGCTTTCATCTCTCTCCACCCTCTCCGCACTGACCCTTGTGGTAACCCATTCTGTGCCCGGTTGGCTCTCACCTCTCTCCACCCTCTCCGCTCTGACCCTTGTGGTAACCCATTCTGTGCCCGGCTGGCTCTCATCTCTCTCCACCCTCTCAGCTCTGACCCTTGTGGACTTTGCTCTCATGTGACACATTAACCAATCTTCTCTCCTCCTAAATTTCTGCGTCTATGAAAGGATGGCTAGTAACAGGAAAGTGCTGGAAAGTAGTATGGAGAGAAGGGAGAAGATCTCGCCGCGACGCCCTAAAAAAACGTAAAATAGATAAAGGTCATTAAAAAGTCTGGAGGGGGACAGAGGCTTCTAGAGGGGGAAAGAGGAGTCTGGAGGGAGACAGAGGCTTTTAGAGGGGGACAGAGGAGTCTGGAGGGGGACAGAGGCTTCTAGAGGGGGACAGAGGAGTCTGGAGGGGGACAGAGGAGTCTGGAGGGGGACAGAGGAGTCTGGAGGGGGACAGAGGAGTCTGGAGGAGGACAGAGGAGTCTGGAGGAGGACTGAGTCTGGAGGGGGACTGAGGCGTCTGGAGAAGGAAGAGGAGTCTGGAGGGGGACAGAGGCTTCTAGAGGGGGACAGAGGAGTCTGGAGGGGGACAGAGGAGTCTGGAGGGGGACAGAGGAGTCTGGAGGGGGACAGAGGAGTCTGGAGGAGGACTGAGTCTGGAGGGGGACTGAGTCTGGAGGGGGGCTGAGGCTTCTAGAGGGGGAAAGAGGAGTCTGGAGGGAGACAGAGGCTTTTAGAGGGGGACAGAGGAGTCTGGAGGGGAACTGAGGCTTCTAGAGGGGGACAGAGGCTTCTAGAGGGGGACAGAGGAGTCTGGAGGGGGACAGAGGAGTCTGGAGGGGGACAGAGGAGTCTGGAGGGGGACTGAGTCTGGAGGGGGGCTGAGGCTTCTAGAGAGAGACAGAAGAGTCTGGAGAAGGAAGAGGAGTCTGGAGGGAGACAGAGGCTTCTAGAGGGAGACAGAGGAGTCCGGCAGCCGGTCCCTCTCTCATACATGGGTGCTTGGTTTGGGTCAGTCATTCAGTCCGTCGTTCAGCCACTCTCTGCACGGACGTGACATGACAATGATTAAAAGAGCCAAAAAGACTGTTTGCTTAGTAAAACTTCACAGCGATCGTTCAGCTGCCCGAGGAGACGCTGCCATCTTCTCGCCATGTTTACAATGAACCCGTGAGAGAAGATTCTCAGACGCATCTTTCATCATTTGTGAGGTCATTGATCACGGACGCCAATATGGAGAAAGATGTGATCAGCTGCCGCTGTGAATAGATTGTTCAATCGTTGTTCAGCCATCACTGTCCCATGTGATGTGTACGAGGCCCTAATATACCGTGTACGGGGCCCTAATATACCGTGTACGGGGCCCTAATATACCGTGTACGGGGCCCTAATATACCGTGTACAGGGCCCTAATATACCGCGTACGGGGCCCTAATATACCGTGTACGGGGCCCTAATATACCGTGTACGGGGCCCTAATACACCGTGTACGGGGCCCTAATACACCGTGTACGGGGCCCTAATATAACGTGTTTGGGGCCCTAATATACCGTGTGGGGCCCTAATATAAGGTGTGCGGGGTCCTCATATGACATGTACAGGGGCCCTAATATACCGTGTATGGGTCCTAATATAATTTGTACAGGGGCCCTAATATAACTCGTTCGGGGCCCTAATATAACGTGTGTGGGTCCTAATATAATGTGTACAGGGGCCCTAATATAACGTGTACAGGGGCCCCAATATAACGTGTATGGGTCCTAATATAATGTGTACAGGGGCCCTAATATAACGTGTACAGGGGCCCCAATATAACGTGTATGGGTCCTAATATAATGTGTACAGGGGCCCTAATATAACGTGTGTGGGGCCCTAATATACCGTTTACGGGGCCCTAATATAACGTGTTTGGGGTCCTTATATACCGTGTTTGGGGTCCTAATATACCGCGTACGGAGTCCTAATATAATATGTACAGGGTCTTAATAAAATGTGTACGGGGCCCTAATATAACGTGTTTGGGGTCCTCATATAACATGTACAGGGCCCTAATGTGTATGGGGCTCAAATATAATGTGTGCGGGGGCCCTAATATAACGTGTACAGGGTCCTAATATAACGTGTGGGGCCCTAATATAAGGTGTGCGGGGTCCTAATATAACGTGTACGGGGCCCTAATATAACGTGTACGGGGCCCTAATATAACGTGTATGGGTCCTAATATAACGTGTATGGGTCCTAATACAACGTGTACAGGGGCCCTAATATAACGTGTACGGGGCCCTAATATAACGTGTACAGGGGCCCTAATATAACGTGTACAGGGGCCCTAATATAACGTGTACGGGTCCTAATATAACGTGTGTGGGGCCCTAATATAACATGTGTGGGGCCCTAATATAACATGTGTGGGGCCCTAATATAAGGTGTGCGGGGTCGTCATATGACATGTACAGGGGCCCTAATATAACGTGTACGGGGCCCTAATATAACGTGTACGGGTCCTAATATAACGTGTGTGGGGCCCTAATATAACATGTGTGGGGCCCTAATATAAGGTGTGCGGGGTCCTCATATGACATGTACAGGGGCCCTAATATAACACGTTCGGGGCCCTAATATAACGTGTATGGGTCCTAATATAATGTGTACAAGGGCCCTAATATAACGTGTGTGGGGTCCTAATATAACGTGTACAGGGGCCCTAATATACCGTGTGTGGGGTCCTAATATAATGTGTACAGGGGCCCTAATATAACGTGTACAGGGGCCCTAATATAATGTGTGCAGGGGCCCTAATATAATGTGTACAGGGGCCCTAATATAATGTGTACAGGGGCCCTAATATAATGTGTACAGAGGCCCTAATATACCGTGTGTGGGGCCCTAATATAACGTGTACAGGGGCCCTAATATAATGTGTATGGGTCCTAATATAACGTGTACAGGGGCCCTAATATAATGTGTACAGGGGCCCTAATATAACGTGTGTGGGGTCCTAATATAATGTGTACAGGGGCCCTAATATAACGTGTACAGGGGCCCTAATATAATGTGTACAGGGGCCCTAATATAACGTGTACAGGGGCCCTAATATAACGTGTACAGGGGCCCTAATATAATGTGTACAGGGGCCCTAATATAACGTGTATGAGTCCTAATATAACGTGTACAGGGGCCCTAATATAACGTGTGTGGGGCCCTAATATAATGTGTACAGGGGCCCTAATATAATGTGTACAGGGGCCCTAATATAACGTGTACAGGGGCCCTAATATAACGTGTACAGGGGCCCTAATATAACGTGTACAGGGGCCCTAATATAATGTGTACAGGGGCCCTAATATAATGTGTACAGGGGCTCTAATATAATGTGTACAGGGGCCCTAATATACCGTGTGTGGGGCCCTAATATAATGTGTACAGGGGCCCTAATATAATGTGTACAGGGGCCCTAATATAATGTGTGTGGGGCCCTAATATAATGTGTACAGGGGCCCTAATATAATGTGTACAGGGGCCCTAATATAATGTGTACAGGGGCCCTAATATACCGTGTGTGGGGCCCTAATATAATGTGTACAGGGGCCCTAATATAATGTGTACAGGGGCCCTAATATACCGTGAGTGGGGCCCTAATATAATGTGTACAGGGGCCCTAATATAATGTGTACAGGGGCCCTAATATACCGTGAGTGGGGCCCTAATATAATGTGTACAGGGGCCCTAATATAACGTGTACAGGGGCCCTAATATAATGTGTACAGGGGCCCTAATATAATGTGTACAGGGGCCCTAATATAATGTGTACAGGGGCCCTAATATACCGTGAGTGGGGCCCTAATATGTGTACAGGGGCCCTAATATAACGTGTACAGGGGCCCTAATATAATGTGTACAGGGGCCCTAATATAATGTGTACAGGGGCCCTAATATAATGTGTACAGGGGCCCTAATATAATGTGTACAGGGGCCCTAATATAATGTGTACAGGGGCCCTAATATACCGTGTGTGGGGCCCTAATATAATGTGTACAGGGGCCCTAATATAATGTGTACAGGGGCCCTAATATAATGTGTATGGGTCCTAATATAATGTGTACAGGGGCCCTAATATAATGTGTACAGGGGCCCTAATATAATGTGTACAGGGGCTCTAATATAATGTGTACAGGGGCCCTAATATAATGTGTACAGGGGCCCTAATATACCGTGAGTGGGGCCCTAATATAATGTGTACAGGGGCCCCTAATATAATGTGTACAGGGGGCCCTAATATAATGTGTACGGGGCCCTAATATAATGTGTACGGGGCCCTAATATACCGTGTATGGGTCCTAATATAATGTGTACAGGGGCCCTAATATAATGTGTACGGGGCCCTAATATACCGTGTATGGGTCCTAATATAATGTGTACAGGGGCCCTAATATAATGTGTACAGGGGCCCTAATATAACGTGTACAGGGGCCCTAATATAACGTGAGTGGGGCCCTAATATAATGTGTACAGGGGCCCTAATATACCGTGTATGGGTCCTAATATAACGTGTATGGGTCCTAATATAATGTGTACAGGGGCCCTAATATAACGTGTACAGGGGCCCTAATATAATGTGTACAGGGGCTCTAATATAATGTGTACAGGGGCCCTAATATAATGTGTACAGGGGCCCTAATATACCGTGAGTGGGGCCCTAATATAATGTGTACAGGGGCCCTAATATAATGTGTACAGGGGCCCTAATATAATGTGTACGGGGCCCTAATATAATGTGTACGGGGCCCTAATATACCGTGTATGGGTCCTAATATAATGTGTACAGGGGCCCTAATATAATGTGTACGGGGCCCTAATATACCGTGTATGGGTCCTAATATAATGTGTACAGGGGCCCTAATATAATGTGTACAGGGGCCCTAATATAACGTGTACAGGGGCCCTAATATAACGTGAGTGGGGCCCTAATATAATGTGTACAGGGGCCCTAATATACCGTGTATGGGTCCTAATATAACGTGTATGGGTCCTAATATAATGTGTACAGGGGCCCTAATATAACGTGTACAGGGGCCCTAATATAATGTGTACAGGGGCCCTAATATAATGTGTACAGGGGCCCTAATATAACGTGTACAGGGGCCTGATGTGTGCGGCTGCACTCGGCATCTATAGACTCTGCCTTGTCGGACAGCACTGGGTGCACGGTGTGGTGTCTGCCCGGAGGGATGACCTTTACTCACAGTAAGAATCCCCCCCCCCCAGCTCTCCCCCTCCCCCCCCCCAGCTCTCCCCCTCCTCCCCCCCCAGCTCTCCCCCTCCCCGGCTGTCACTGAATGGCTCCCTGTGAAGGAGTGTGCAGCCCAGGAGCCTATAGCAGAGCGGAGCCCATAGACACAACCCCCAGCCCTATAGGAGACACGGCATATAAAAGTGTGTGATGTGGCTGTGCCCGCCCCACCAGCCTGCTGCCACCCTACAGCCACCGCACCAGTAAGTGCAACAGTGTGTACTACTACTGCAAGAGTAAGTGCAATGTATGGAGTGTGTAATAATACCGCACCACTATGTGCAATGTATGGAGTGTGTAATAATACCGCACCACTATGTGCAACGTATGGAGTGTGTAATAATACCGCACCACTATGTGCAATGTATGGAGTGTGTAATAATACCGCACCACTATGTGCAATGTATGGAGTGTGTAATAATACCGCACCACTATGTGCAATGTATGGAGTGTGTAATAATACCGCACCACTATGTGCAATGTATGGAGTGTGTAATAATATACCGCACCCACTATGTGCAATGGTATGGAGTGTGTAATAATACCGCACCACTATGTGCAATGTATGGAGTGGTGTAATAATACCGCACCACTATGTGCAATGTATGGAGTGTGTAATAATACCGCACCACTATGTGCAATGTATGGAGTGTGTAATAATACCGCACCACTATGTGCAATGTATGGAGTGTGTAATAATACCGCACCACTATGTGCAATGTATGGAGTGTGTACTACTACTGCAAGAGTAAGTGCAATGTATGGAGTGTGTAATAATACCGCACCAGTAAGTGCAACAGTGTGTACTACTACTGCAAGAGTAAGTGCAATGTATGAAGTGTGTAATAATACCGCACCACTATGTGCAATGTATGGAGTGTGTAAAAATACCGCACCACTATGTGCAAGTGTGTACTACTACTGCAAGAGTAAGTGCAATGTATGGAGTGTGTACTACTACTGCAAGAGTAAGTGCAATGTATGGACCGTGTAATAATACCGCACCACTATGTGCAACGTATGGAGTGTGTAATAATACCGCACCACTATGTGCAATGTATGGAGTGTGTAATAGTAATGTATAGAGATCAGTGAGTACAGTACCTTTGTATGCAGATCAGTAAGTACAGTGCCTCTGTATGGAGATCAGTGAGTACAGTGCCTCTGTGTGGAGATCAGTGAGTACAGTGCCTCTGTATGGAGATCAGTGAGTACAGTGCCTCTGTATAGAGATCAGTGAGTACAGTGCCTCTGTAAAGAGATCAGTGAGTACAGTGCCTCTGTATAGAGATCAGTGAGTACAGTGCCTCTGTATGGAGTTCAGTGAGTACAGTGCCTCTGTATGGAGTTCAGTGAGTACAGTGCCTCTGTATGGAGATCAGTGAGTACAGTGCCTCTGTATGGAGTTCAGTGAGTACAGTGCCTCTGTATAGAGATCAGTGAGTACAGTGCCTCTGTATAGAGATCAGTGAGTACAGTGCCTCTGTATGGAGTTCAGTGAGTACAGTGCCTGTGTATAGAGATCAGTGAGTACAGTGCCTGTGTATAGAGATCAGTGAGTACAGTGCCTCTGTATAGAGATCAGTGAGTACAGTGCCTCTGTATGGAGTTCAGTGAGTACAGTGCCTCTGTGTGGAGATCAGTTAGTACAGTGCCTCTGTATGGAGATCAGTGAGTACAGTGCCTCTGTAT
Source organism: Dendropsophus ebraccatus (assembly GCF_027789765.1). Classification (NCBI taxonomy): domain Eukaryota; kingdom Metazoa; phylum Chordata; class Amphibia; order Anura; family Hylidae; genus Dendropsophus; species Dendropsophus ebraccatus. The sequence continues at coordinate 1,294,568 of NC_091461.1, read as the reverse complement.
GGAGTTCAGTGAGTACAGTGCCTCTGTATGGACTTCAGTGAGTACAGTGCCTCTGTATGGAGATCAGTGAGTACAGTGCCTCTGTATAGAGATCAGTGAGTACAGTGCCTCTGTGTGGAGATCAGTTAGTACAGTGCCTCTGTATGGAGATCAGGGAGTACAGTGCCTCTGTATGGAGATCAGTTAGTACAGTGCCTCTGTAAAGAGATCAGTGAGTACAGTGCCTCTATATAGACATCAGTGAGTACAGTGCCTCTGTGTGGAGATCGAGTACAGTGCCTCTCTGTGGAGTTTAGTGAGTACAGTGCCTCTGTATGGAGATCAGTTAGTACAGTGCCTCTGTATGGAATGCAGTTAGTACAGTGCCTCTGTGTGGAGATCAGTGAGTACAGTGCCTCTGTGTGGAGATCAGTGAGTACAGTGCCTCTGTATGGAGATCAGTTAGTACAGTGCCTCTGTATGGAGATCAGTTAGTACAGTGCCTCTGTAAAGAGATCAGTGAGTACAGTGCCTCTATATATAGATCAGTGAGTACAGTGCCTCTGTGTGGAGATCATCGAGTACAGTGCCTCTGTGTGGAGTTCAGTGAGTACAGTGCCTCTGTATGGAGTTCAGTGAGTACAGTGCCTCTGTATGGAGATCAGTGAGTACAGTGCCTCTGTATGGAATGCAGTTAGTACAGTGCCTCTGTATGGAGATCAGTGAGTACAGTGCCTCTGTATGGAGTTCAGTGAGTACAGTGCCTCTGTATGGAGATCAGTGAGTACAGTGCCTCTGTATAGAGATCAGTGAGTACAGTGCCTCTGTATGGAGTTCAGTAAGTACAGTGCCTCTGTATAGAGATCAGTGAGTACAGTGCCTCTGTATAGAGATCAGTGAGTACAGTGCCTCTGTGTGGAGATCAGTTAGTACAGTGCCTCTGTATGGAGATCAGTGAGTACAGTGCCTCTGTATGGAGATCAGTTAGTACAGTGCCTCTGTAAAGAGATCAGTGAGTACAGTGCCTCTATATAGAGATCAGTGAGTACAGTGCCTCTGTGTGGAGATCATCGAGTACAGTGCCTCTGTGTGGAGTTCAGTGAGTACAGTGCCTCTGTATGGAGTTCAGTGAGTACAGTGCCTCTGTATGGAGTTCAGTGAGTACAGTGCCTCTGTATGGACTTCAGTGAGTACAAGTGCCATCTGTATGGAGTTCAGTGAGTACAGTGCTTCTGTATGGAGATCAGTGAGTACAGTGCCTCTGTATGGAGTTCAGTGAGTACAGTGCTTCTGTATGGAATGCAGTTAGTACAGTGCCTCTGTATGGAGATCAGTGAGTACAGTGCCTCTGTACGGAGATCAGTGAGTACAGTGCCTCTGTATAGAGATCAGTGAGTACAGTGCCTCTGTATAGAGATCAGTGAGTACAGTGCCTCTGTATAGAGATCAGTGAGTACAGTGCCTCTGTGTGGAGATCATCGAGTACAGTGCCTCTGTGTGGAGTTCAGTGAGTACAGTGCCTCTGTATGGAGTTCAGTGAGTACAGTGCCTCTGTATGGAGTTCAGTGAGTACAGTGCCTCTGTATGGACTTCAGTGAGTACAGTGCCTCTGTATGGAGTTCAGTGAGTACAGTGCTTCTGTATGGAGATCAGTGAGTACAGTGCCTCTGTATGGAGTTCAGTGAGTACAGTGCTTCTGTATGGAATGCAGTTAGTACAGTGCCTCTGTATGGAGATCAGTGAGTACAGTGCCTCTGTACGGAGATCAGTGAGTACAGTGCCTCTGTATAGAGATCAGTGAGTACAGTGCCTCTGTATAGAGATCAGTGAGTACAGTGCCTCTGTATAGAGATCAGTGAGTACAGTGCCTCTGTATTGAGATTAGTGAGTACAGTGCCTCTGTGTGGAGATCAGTTAGTACAGTGCCTCTGTATGGAGATCAGTGAGTACAGTGCCTCTGTACGGAGATCAGTGAGTACAGTGCCTCTGTACGGAGATCAGTGAGTACAGTGCCTCTGTATGGAGATCAGTGAGTACAGTGCCTCTGTATGGAGATAAGTGAGTACAGTGCCTCTGTATGGAGATCAGTGAGTACAGTGCCTCTGTACGGAGATCAGTGAGTACAGTGCCTCTGTGTGGAGATCAGTTAGGACAGTGCCTCTGTATGGAGATCAGTGAGTACAGTGCCTCTGTATGGAGATCAGTGAGTACAGTGCCTCTGTGTGGAGTTCAGTGAGTACAGTGCTTCTGTATGGAATGCAGTTAGTACAGTGCCTCTGTAAAGAGACCAGTGAATACAGTGCCTCTGTGTGGAGATCAGTGAGTACAGTGCCTCTGTATGGAGATCAGTGAGTACAGTGCCTCTGTACGGAGATCAGTGAGTACAGTGCCTCTGTACGGAGATCAGTGAGTACAGTGCTTTTGTAAGAAGTTCCCTTTAACACTTTACTATACATCTGTCCTTTCTGTAGACTGCCCAGAATGGCCCACAAGTTCCCAGCACTCACCACTGAACAGAAGAAGGAGCTGGCGGAGATCGCTCAGCGTATTGTCAAGGATGGCAGAGGAATACTGGCAGCAGATGAGTCTGTGGGTAGGTATCATTATGTCATATATAGCATTGAGGAGGACAAGGGTACCTCGTACCATTGATGGACCCCAATTATAGACTGGTCTATGCTGGAAATTACTTCCCCCTCCATGATCGTTGGACCAGTCCACGACCCTTCTTTGTTAACTATACGCGTTCTCACCACCCAGTAGCCTCCAAGATTGGACCAACCAGATGTGGGGCCCCTGTAGCTTTCCATCCAGTGGAATCATCAGAGTTGGTCAGTACTGTTTATTGTCGGGAATCTTCCACCTCGTCTATCCACTTACTGGACAATCCATAGTGTATTTCTGGTGGAACGCCATTATACTCCTTAAGAGTTCCATCCAAGGTCGCTTCTCTCTAAACTCAGGCTCTCCAGCTGTTACAAAACTACAATTCCCATCTTGCCTGTAGAGCTAAAGCTTTGGCGGTCCAGGCATGATGGGACTTGTCATCTTATAACAGCTGGAGGGTGATTACCGTACAGTCCTTGTTTTAAAAGTGTACAATACCTCTGCACACCCCGGTTGATCTCCTCACTTCTGCCGATCCCCGCAGCCGCTAGAAGTTCAGAGCCGCTCTCTGAAGTGGCCAATCGTGATTGCGGTGGTCCTATCTCAGCCCGTGAGTGGCTGAGCAGCCTGTCACTTCAGAGAGCGTCTCTGAAGTCCCAGCAGCGGCTGCGGGGACCAAGCAGAAGCGGGGAAAGCACAAGGGCGCGGTCAGGTAGGTATAAACTTTATTATCAGCGGTCGGCCGTGCATTGTTATTACACGTAGCGATGCACGCCCTGAGGCGGATGATTTTTAGGTGGGAATAAACGACAAAGATCAGCTGATTTCATTGTTGTCATCGGCTGATCGTTGTCTTTATTATACAAAGCTGATTTGGCAGATTATCGCTCTGTGTAATACGGCCCTTAGAGGCCTTGTTTGCCTTGTTCTAAGACTTGACCTAATGTCTTGGAGATGATCCCACCTCCTAGCGGTGAGATATCAGATGGTTAATAATAATAACCAACTTCTCCTCTTAGGGACCATGGGCAGCCGCCTAAAGCGCATCAACGTGGAGAACACAGAAGAAAACAGACGCCTGTTCCGTAACCTTCTCTTCAGTTCTGACCCCAAACTGAATGAGAGCATTGGTGGTGTCATCCTTTTCCATGAAACGTTGTACCAAAAGTCCAACAGTGGAGTCCCATTCCCCAAAGTCCTGAAGGATCTGGGCATTGTGGTGGGGATTAAGGTCTGTGCCCAGTCACTTGATTTCTTCTTTCCAGAGATCTATAATGACATCTTCCTCAACATCTCGTCTGTTCTGTCTTCCACAGGTGGATAAAGGCACAGCTGCTCTTGCTGGGACAGATGGAGAGACCACCACTCAAGGTCAGTACCTAGATCTATGGAACAACCCAAAACAGGTCCACACCAGCCCACCCTGCCCCTTCCAAATTCTTGGCTCTTCCAATTTCAGGTCTGGATGGACTTGGAGAGAGATGTGCTCAGTATAAGAAGGATGGTGTTGACTTTGCCAAATGGCGATGCGTGCTAAAGATCTCAGACCATGCACCCTCGAGCCTTGCAATTTACGAGAATGCCAACGTGTTGGCACGATATGCCAGCATATGCCAACAGGTAATTCTTCAGTTTTGCAATGTTTTGTTTTTCTGGTTGCTCTTGGCTCATAGTCATATCTGTATTTCATCTGGCACAATGTAAAGAGATCGCTCCTCCTGAGCTCCAAGAACAATGTAAAGAGATCGCTCCTCCTAAGCTCCAAGAACAATGTAAAGAGATCGCTCCTCCTGAGCTCCAGGAACAATGTAAAGAGATCGCTCCTCCTGAGCTCCAGGAACAATATAAAGAGATCGCTCCTCCTGAGCTCCAGGAACAACGTAAAGAGATCGCTCCTCCTGAGCTCCAGGAACAATATAAAGAGATCGCTCCTCCTGAGCTCCAAGAACAATGTAAAGAGATCGCTCCTCCTGAGCTCCAGGAACAACGTAAAGAGATCGCTCCTCCTGAGCTCCAGGAACAATGTAAAGAGATCGCTCCTCCTGAGCTCCAGGAACAACGTAAAGAGATCGCTCCTCCTGAGCTCCAAGAACAATGTAAAGAGATCGCTCCTCCTGAGCTCCAGGAACAACGTAAAGAGATCGCTCCTCCTGAGCTCCAAGAACCATGTAAAGAGATCGCTCCTCCTGAGCTCCAGGAACAATGTAAAGAGATCGCTCCTTCTGAGCTCCAGGAACAACGTAAAGAGATCGCTCCTCCTGAGCTCCGGGAACCATGTAAAGAGAGCGCTCCTCCTGAGCTCCGGGAACCATGTAAAGAGAGCGCTCCTCCTGAGCTCCAAGAACAATGTAAAGAGATCGCTCCTCCTGAGCTCCAAGAACAATGTAAAGAGATCGCTCCTCCTGAGCTCCAAGACTAATGTAAAGAGATCGCTCCTCCTGAGCTCCAAGAACAATGTAAAGAGATCGCTCCTCCTGAGCTCCAAGAACAATGTAAAGAGATCGCTCCTCCTGAGCTCCGGCACAATGTAAAGAGATCGCTCCTCCTGAGCTCCAAGAACAATGTAAAGAGAGCGCTCCTCCTGAGCTCCAAGAACAATGTAAAGAGATCGCTCCTCCTGAGCTCCAAGAACAATGTAAAGAGATCGCTCCTCCTGAGCTCCGGCACAATGTAAAGAGATCGCTCCTCCTGAGCTCCAAGAACAATGTAAAGAGATCGCTCCTCCTGAGCTCCAAGAACAATGTAAAGAGATCGCTCTTCCTGAGCTCCAAGAACAATGTAAAGAGATCGCTCCTCCTGAGCTCCAAGAACAATGTAAAGAGATCGCTGCTCCTGAGCTCCAAGAACAATGTAAAGAGATCGCTCCTCCTGAGCTCCAAGAACAATGTAAAGAGATCGCTCCTCCTGAGCTCCAAGAACCATGTAAAGAGATCGCTCCTCCTGAGCTCCAAGAACAATGTAAAGAGATCGCTCCTCCTGAGCTCCAAGAACAATGTAAAGAGATCGCTCTTCCTGAGCTCCAAGAACAATGTAAAGAGATCGCTCCTCCTGAGCTCCAAGAACAATGTAAAGAGATCGCTCCTCCTGAGCTCCAAGAACAATGTAAAGAGATCGCTGCTCCTGAGCTCCAAGAACAATGTAAAGAGATCGCTCCTCCTGAGCTCCAAGAACAATGTAAAGAGATCGCTGCTCCTGAGCTCCAAGAACAATGTAAGGAGATCGCTCCTCCTGAGCTCCAAGAACCATGTAAAGAGATCGCTCCTCCTGAGCTCCAGGAACAATATAAAGAATTGATCCTCCTGAGCTCCAAGAACAATGTAAAGAGATCGCTCCTCCTGAGCTCCAAGAACAATGTAAAGAGATCGCTCCTCCTGAGCTCCAAGAACAATGTAAAGAGATCGCTCCTCCTGAGCTCCGGCACAATGTAAAGAGATCGCTCCTCCTGAGCTCCAAGAACAATGTAAAGAGAGCGCTCCTCCTGAGCTCCAAGAACAATGTAAAGAGATCGCTCCTCCTGAGCTCCAAGAACAATGTAAAGAGATCGCTCCTCCTGAGCTCCGGCACAATGTAAAGAGATCGCTCCTCCTGAGCTCCAAGAACAATGTAAAGAGATCGCTCCTCCTGAGCTCCAAGAACAATGTAAAGAGATCGCTCTTCCTGAGCTCCAAGAACAATGTAAAGAGATCGCTCCTCCTGAGCTCCAAGAACAATGTAAAGAGATCGCTGCTCCTGAGCTCCAAGAACAATGTAAAGAGATCGCTCCTCCTGAGCTCCAAGAACAATGTAAAGAGATCGCTCCTCCTGAGCTCCAAGAACCATGTAAAGAGATCGCTCCTCCTGAGCTCCAAGAACAATGTAAAGAGATCGCTCCTCCTGAGCTCCAAGAACAATGTAAAGAGATCGCTCCTCCTGAGCTCCAAGAACAATGTAAAGAGATCGCTCCTCCTGAGCTCCAAGAACAATGTAAAGAGATCGCTCCTCCTGAGCTCCAAGAACAATGTAAAGAGATCGCTGCTCCTGAGCTCCAAGAACAATGTAAGAGATCGCTCCTCCTGAGCTCCAAGAACAATGTAAAGAGATCGCTGCTCCTGAGCTCCAAGAACAATGTAAGGAGATCGCTCCTCCTGAGCTCCAAGAACCATGTAAAGAGATCGCTCCTCCTGAGCTCCAGGAACAATATAAAGAATTGATCCTCCTGAGCTCCAAGAACAATGTAAAGAGATCGCTCCTCCTGAGCTCCAAGAACAATGTAAAGAGATCGCTCCTCCTGAGCTCCAAGAACAATGTAAAGAGATCGCTCCTCCTGAGCTCCAAGAACAATGTAAAGAGATCGCTGCTCCTGAGCTCCAAGAACAATGTAAAGAGATCGCTCCTCCTGAGCTCCGGCACAATGTAAAGAGATCGCTCCTCCTGAGCTCCAGGAACAATATAAAGAGATCGCTCCTCCTGAGCTCCAGGAACAATGTAAAGAGATCGCTCCTCCTGAGCTCCAAGAACCATGTAAAGAGATCGCTCCTCCTGAGCTCCAGGAACAATGTAAGGAGATCGCTCCTCCTGAGCTTTGACACATATAGTCGGTGCAGAAGGAAAGCGCTGATTAAGGGTCCTATTACATGGATTATCGAGTGAAAAATCGTTATATCTTTAAAATTTAAGTGAAAATCTTTTTGTGCGTATGCGGCAATGGTCAGACAACTAACAATAATGTATCCCTATGTCAGTAACTATGGTTAATCGTTCGGTGTATGTACACAACTGTGTAATATGGTGAAAATGTTTAACTTTAATTAGAAAAAAACGAAAAATCACTTAGTCTAATAAGACCCTAAGCAAGAAAAAGGAGCTAACCCCGTCCGACAGATAAGACTGAGCATGATCAGGACTCCAGTGGGGATAGCCTAGAACCTGATGTCACTACTATATCTATTTATCAGTATATGCATGAGTATACGCTGTATTATCATCAGTATACGCTGTATATGCATCAGTATGTGGTGTATATGCATCAGTATGTGGTGTATGTGGTGTATATGCATCAGCATGTGGTGTATGTGGTGTATATGCATCAGTATACAGTGTATATGCATCAGTATACAGTGTATATGCATCAGTATACGCTGTATATGTATCAGTATACGCTTATATACATCAGTATACGCTGTATATGCGTCAGTATGTGGTTTATATGCATCAGTATACGCTGTATATGCATCAGTATACACTGTATATGTATACGCTTATATACATCAGTATACACTGTATATGCATCAGTATGTTGTGTATATGCATCCGTATACGCTGTATATGCATGAGTATACTCTGTATTATTATCAGTACGCTGTATATGCATGAGTATACGCTATATATGTATCAGTATGTGCTGTATATGTATCAGTATGCGCTGTATATGCATCAGTATACGGTGTATATGCATCAGTATATGGTGTATATGCATCAGTATATGGTGTATATGCATCAGTATATGGTGTATATGTATCAGTATGTGTTGTATATGCATCAGTATACGCTGTATATGTATCACTATGTGGTGTATATGCTGTATACGCTGTATATGTATTAGTATACGCTGTATATTCATCAGTGGAACTGGCAGGTGCATCCAATGCGATGGTGCTGCTGGATTGAAGCCTGACGCATGCTCTTCCTTCTGTCTCTATTCGGGGAGCACACATTCCATACAGTACATTCTACCCTTACTCAGGGGCTACCATAGATTATAGACGCACAATAGATTTCTGTCATTTTGGAACCAGAACGACCTTGACACCTTGGCCGGTTCCTTATTCTATCATTTTGTCTTTCAGAACGGCCTGGTGCCAATTGTCGAACCAGAAATTTTATCGGATGGATCACATGATCTCCAGAGATGCCAATATGAGACAGAGAAGGTGAGTGCCGCCATGTTGGGCATTGAAGTTCACGAGCAGCTTCATCCTGGTTAAACATTAACCTTGTTGTTTTTCATGTGTTCACGCTTATGGTGAGTGCAAGAGTCTGGGAAGGAAGCCAAGTGGAACTTAGACCCAGATGGTAGATGGCTCAGTCCTGGCCGCTGACACAGCGCCCTCCCGCCAGATTATATCCCATCAACAAGAATATATCAAGACAGGGACCCGAAGCAGCTGCAGGGCATATATCCAGGGACCAAAGCAGCTGCGGAGCATATATCCAGGGACCCGAAGAAGCTGCGGGGCATATATCCAGGGACCAAAGCAGCTGCGGGGCATATATCCAGGGACCCGAAGAAGCTGCGGGGCATATATCCAGGGACCCGAAGCAGCTGCAGGGCATATATCCAGGGAACGAAGCAGCTGGGGGACATATATCCAGGGACCCGAAGCAGCTGCGGGGCATATATCCAGGGACTGAAGCAGCTGCAGGGCATATATCCAAGGACCAAAGCAGCTGTGGGGTATATATCCAGGGACCAAAGCAGCTGCGGGGCATATATCCAGGGACTGAAGCAGCTGCAGGGTATATATCCAGGGACCAAAGCAGCTGTGGGGTATATATCCAGGGACCAAAGCAGCTGCGGAGCATATATCCAGGTGAAACCTTCACACAGGGACCAAAGCAGCTGCGGAGCATATATCCAGGGACCCGAAGAAGCTGCGGGGCATATATCCAGGGACCCGAAGCAGCTGCGGGGCATATATCCAGGGAACGAAGCAGCTGGGGGGCATATATCCAGGGACTGAAGCAGCTGCAGGGTATATATCCAGGGACCAAAGCAGCTGCGGGGTATATATCCAGGGACCAAAGCAGCTGCGGGGTATATATCCAGGGACCAAAGCAGCTGTGGGGTATATATCCAGGGACCAAAGCAGCTGTGTGGTATATATCCAGGGACCAAAGCAGCTGTGGGGTATATATCTAGGGACCAAAGCAGCTGTGGGGTATATATCCAGGGACCAAAGCAGCTGTGGGGTATATATCCAGGGACCAAAGCAGCTGTGGGGTATATATCTAGGGACCAAAGCAGCTGTGGGGTATATATCTAGGGACCAAAGCAGCTGTGGGGTATGTATCCAGGGACCAAAGCAGCTGTGGGGTATATATCCAGGGACCAAAGCAGCTGTGGGGTATATATCCAGGGACCAAAGCAGCTGTGGGGTATATATCTAGGGACCAAAGCAGCTGTGGGGTATATATCCAGGGACCAAAGCAGCTGTGGGGTATATATCTAGGGACCAAAGCAGCTGTGGGGTATATATCCAGGGACCAAAGCAGCTGTGGGGTATATATCCAGGGACCAAAGCAGCTGTGGGGTATATATCTAGGGACCAAAGCAGCTGTGGGGTATATATCTAGGGACCAAAGCAGCTGCGGGGTATATATCCAGGGACCAAAGCAGCTGTGGGGTATATATCCAGGGACCAAAGCAGCTGTGGGGTATATATCTAGGGACCAAAGCAGCTGCGGGGCATATATCCAGGGACCAAACCAGCTGCGGGGTATATATCCAGGGACTGAAGCAGCTGCAGGGTATATATCCAGGGACCAAAGCAGCTGCGGGGTATATATCCAGGGACCCCAACCAGCTGCGGGGCATATATCCAGGGAACCCAATCAGCTGTGGGGTATATATCCAGGGACCCAAAGAAGCTGCGGGGCATATATCCAGGGACCCAAAGCAGCTGTGGGGCATATATCCAGGGATCCCAACCAGCTGCCGGGTATATATCCAGGGACCAAAGCAGCTGCGGGGTATATATCCAGGGACCGAACCAGCTGCCGGGTATATATCCAGGGACCAAAGCAGCTGCAGGGTATATATTCAGGGACCAAAGTAGCTGCGGGGTATATATCCAGGGACCGAACCAGCTGCGGGGTATATATCCAGGGACCAAAGCAGCTGCCGGGTATATATCCAGGGACCAAAGCAGCTGCGGGGTATATATCCAGGGACCAAAGCAGCTGTGGGGTATATATCCAGGGACCAAAGCAGCTGTGGGGTATATATCCAGGGACCAAAGCAGCTGTGGGGTATATATCCAGGGACCAAAGCAGCTGCGGGGTATATATCCAGGGACCAAAGCAGCAGCGGGGCACATATTCAGGGACCAAAGCAGCTGCGGAGCATATATTCAGGGACCAAAGCAGCTGTGGGGTATATATCCAGGGACCCGAAGCAGCTGCGGGGCATATATCCAGGGACCCCAATCAGCTGTGGGGTATATATCCAGGGACCCGAAGCAGCTGCGGGGCATATATCCAGGGATCCCAACCAGCTGCCGGGTATATATCCAGGGACCAAAGCAGCTGCGGGGTATATATCCAGGGACCCCCGGTCGCTACAATCAGATATAGTCTATGGTACAGCAGTAAGTGTTGTATTCTTCTGCAGCGCCACCACAGAACTAAAGTATTACAGAGTGTATGTGCGCTGCTTAGATGTGCTGGTTCATCTATCGTGATCTGTACAGATGTGGATGCTCAGCCCACTGGATGGTGACTTATCCCCCCAACAATAGAAATGATGAAATGCAACATACAGGACAAACATCCAACATACAGGACAAACATCCAACATACAGGACAAACATCCAACATACAGAACCAACATCACCGACCAACATCCATCATACAGGACCAACATCCAACATACAGGACCAACGTCCAATATCCCCGACAACATCCAACATACAGGACCAACATACAGAACCAACATCCAACATACAGGACCAACGTCCAACATACAGGACAAACATCCAACATACAGAACCAACATCACCGACCAACATCCAACATACAAGACCAACATCCATCATACAGGACCAACATCCAACATACAGGACAAACATCCAACATACAGGACAAACATCCAACATACAGAACCAACATCCAACATACAGAACCAACATCCAACATACAAGACAAACATCCAACATACAGGACAAACATCCAACATACAGAACCAACATCCAACATACAGGACAAACATCCAACATACAGAACCAACATCCAACATACAAGACCAACATCCAACATACAAGACCAACATCCAACATACAGGACCAACATCAAACATACCCAACATCCCCGACCAACATCCAACATACAGGACCAACCTCCAACATACAAGACCAACATCCAACATCCCCGACCAACATCCAACATACAGGAACAACATTCAACATCCCCGACCAACATCCAACATACAGGAATAACATCCAATATCCCCAACAACTATCAACATACAGGACCAACCTCCAACATACAGGACCAACGTCCAATATCCCAGACCAACATGCAACATCCCCGACCAACATTCAACATACAGGACCAACCTCCAACATACAGGACCAACATCCAATATCCCCGACCAACATCCAACATCTAACATACAGGAACAACATCCAATATCCCCGACCAACATCCAAAATCCCCGACCAACATCCAACATCTCCGACCAACATTCAACATACAGGACCAACGTCCAATATCCCCGACCAACATCCAACATATAGGACAAACATCCAACATACTCGACCATCCTTTCTCCAAATGCTGGTCAGGGTATAATGTCTACGACCAGCAGGGATACAGGTTGTGAGAATGGTGTAAACGTGTACATGTCCGTCTCTTGGCACAGGTCCTCTCTGCCGTATACGCAGCTCTTGTCCAGCATCACGTATATCTGGAGGGAACACTCTTAAAGCCCAACATGGTTACAGGTGGACAGTCCTGTCCCCAAAAATTCACCCCAGAGCAGGTCGCTATGGCAACTGTTACCGCTCTGAGACGCACTGTTCCTGCAGCTGTACCCGGTAATGATGCCTCCCCGTCTCCGCTCTATTCCTCCACTCTACAAATTCCTTCTTTTTCTCTAAAAATAAAAAAATGAAGTTTAGTATCAGGGAATGTAGTCAGGTGACCTGCTGACCCCGAGGGTGCAATGTCATAGCTCTGGTCAAGCAGGGATAGCCATTCCCTAATATACCGAGTAAGGAATCACCTTAGTTATACGCAGGAGGGTCCCTGCTACTACTCCAGCCTCCTCTGCCCTCCGCTCCCCATCCAGACTCCTCTGTCCTCCGCTTCCTGACGCTTCTGTCCTCCCACTCCTCCAGGCTCCTCTGTTCCTCCAGGCTCCTCTGTCCTCATCTTCCATGCTCCTCTGTTCCTTTTTCCTAGACCCTTTGTCTAGACTCCTCTGTTGGCTTCAGTTTCTTCAATCCCCCTCCACACTGTTCTGTCTTTATTCAGATAAGTCTGTCCACCTCCAGACCCCAGACCCCCTCTTTCCTTCAGACTCCTTTGTATTCCTGCAAACTAAAGGATCAGAAGTCAAAATTCAACATGTCCTCGTCTGGGTGGAGAGATCCTGGGTGGATTCCATGGAGATCTATTATTGTATTATAAAAGTCTTGTCTGCTTGGATAACTACAAGAGATGATAAATGGATTAGAAGGACCTGGCAGAGTTCTCTACCTCCACAGCGCCACCACAGGACTAATGAGATATTACAATTATTACTGAAATGAGCAGGCTGTGTGTATAACCATGGTTATGCTGGGTCCTCCAGAGGAAGAGGCCCTCTTAGCCCTAGAAAGACGATTTTGTGGGACTCTGCCCCCCATGGACAATCATTCCCCATTACGTGAGACTCTGCCCCCCATGGATAGTCAATCCCCGTTACCTGGGACTCTGCCCCCCATGAGCAGTCATTCCCCGTTACCTGGGACTCTTCCCCCCATGGATAGTCATTCCCTGTTACCTGGAACTCTGCCCCCCATGAGCAGTCATTCCCCGTTACCTGGGACTCTTCCCCCCATGGATAGTCATTCCCTGTTACCTGGGACTCTGCCCCCCATGGATAGTCAATCCCCGTTACCTGGGACTCTTCCCCCCATGGATAGTCATTCCCCGTTACCTGGGACTCTGCCCCCCATTCTTTTCTTCTTCTTTCTTTTCCTCTCATCTGAGGTTTCTTGCGTCATCAGTGACTTTTTATTGCAATAATTAATGTCCGTGACGTTGATCAAAGTCACTGATAAATAAGTCTATTCACCCGCACTCGACACCAGAGCTGTTGCTTATTTTGCCGTCTTTTTATTCATGTCCAGGTTTTCACAACATAGATGATGCGTTCATAATGATCAGTATACCCAGGTCGAGTGCCTGTATTATTCTGATATGAAGTATAGATGGTGGCCGGAACCATCTATACTTTGTTATACTGATCATTATGAACGCATCATCTATGTTGTGAAAACCTGGACATGAATAAAAAGACGGCAAAATAAGCAACAGCTCTGGAGTCGAGTGCGGGTGAATATAATTATTTATCAGTGACTTTTTATAACGCACTTTTCCAGGTATTTGCTTCTTGTCCGGAGGTCAGAGTGAAGAAGAAGCATCTCTCAACCTGAACGCCATGAACCGCTGCAATCTCCTCCGGCCCTGGCGTGTGTCCTTCTCGTACGGCCGCGCTCTGCAGGCCTCAGCGCTCTCTGCCTGGGTGGGGAAGGTAGAGAATGAGAAGGCGGCCCAGGAGGCGTTCCTCAAGAGAGCCAAGGTTAGTGCCGATCCTGCTCTACGTAGGTATGTGACCACTGAGCGCCATGTGACCACTGCGCACCATGCCACCACTGCGCGGGATGTGACCACTGTACGCCATGTGACCACTGTACGCCATGTGACCATTGCGCGGCATGTGACCACTGCACGCCATGTGACCACTATGCGCCATGTGACCACTGTACGCCATGTGACCATTGCGCGGCATGTGACCACTGCACGCCATGTGACCACTGTACGGCATGTGACCACTGTGCGCCATGTGACCATTGCGCGGCATGTGACCACTGCACGCCATGTGACCACTGTACGGCATGTGACCACTGTGCGCCATGTGACCACTGTGCGCCATGTGACCATTGCGCGGCATGTGACCACTGCACGCCATGTGACCACTGTACGGCATGTGACCACTGTGCGCCATGTGACCACTGTACGGCATGTGACCACTGTACGCCATGTGACCACTGTACGGCATGTTATTCATGTTAATCCCTAATTCTATATTATTCTGAAACTTCACCAATTTTCCCGTACACATCATCACCACCTCTATCATGGCAGATTGTTAAAGAGGCACTCCAACAAAAGTCTTTTTCTTTCAGATCAACAGGTTTCAGAAAGTTTATGATTTACTTGTATAAAAAAAATCTGTAATCTTTCAGTACTTATCAGCTGCTGTATGTCCTGCAGGAAGTGGTGTATTCTCTCCAGTCTTCCAGTACTTATCAGCTGCTGTATGTCCTGCAGGAAGTGGTGTATTCTCTCCAGTCTGACAAAGTGCTCTCTGCTGCCACCTCAGTCCATGTCAGGAACTGTCCAGAGCAGGAGAGGTTTTCTATGGGGATTTGCTGCTGCTCTGGACAGTTCCTGACATGGGCTGAGGTGGCAGCAGAGAGCACTGTGTCAGACTGGAGAGAATACACCACTTCCTGCAGGACATACAGCTGCTGATAAGTACTGGAAGACTGGAGATTTTTTTTAAACAGAAGTAAATGACAATCTGTATAACTTTCTGACACCAGTCGATTAAATAAGGTCATTTTTATGGTGGACAAAGTGGTTGGGGCTGAAGATGGAGCTACAAGCACCTGACTGGCCTGTATGGTTACGGTCACCCCCGATCGGGTAGGAGCGGCCCATCCTATCTATAGGCGACATAGAGGCAGCATGACCAGTGAGTGATTAGTATTGTTGTTGTGTTGCAGATCAATGGTCTGGCGTCTATCGGGAAATACGTCCCATCTGGATCCTCTGACGCAGCCTCCTCCGAGTCTCTCTTCCAAGCAAGTTACACCTACTGAGGTCCTCTCCGACACCTCCCCGCTGCCATAACAAACCTCCTCCATCTGCATGGCCTCCTCCACCTGCAGGGCCTCCTCCATCTATAGGACCTCCTCCACCTGCAGGGCCTTCTCCAGACACTGAGCCATTGTTGTTGGTGGTCCCACACTCTGCAGGAGACATGGATTTCAGGGGGGTGCATCCAAAACGTTACTATTCCATATGGTTCTGGGTCACGATTCCATGCTGGGAGAAGCGATGTCACCTTCATCGGCCGGAGGGGGGTATAAAGGCAATGAATATACTGTGTAAGAACCATCGGGAACATAAAGACAATAAATACTGTAAAATACTGTATATGTGTGTGTATAGGTATATATGTGTATATGTGTGTGTGTATGTGTATATGTGTGTCTGTGTATGTACACTCACCGGCCACTTTATTAGGTACACCTGTCCAACTGCACGTTACCACTTAATTTCTAATCAGCCAATCACATGGCGGCAACTCAGTGCATTAAGGCATGTAGACATGGTCAAGACAATCTCCTGCAGTTCAAACCGAGCATCAGTATGTGGAAGAAAGGTGATTTGGTGCCTTTGAACGTGGCATGGTTGTTGGTGCCAGAAGGGCTGGTCTGAGTATTTCAGAAACTGCTGATCTACTGGGATTTTCACGCACAACCATCTCTAGGGTTTACAGAGAATGGTCCGAAAAAGAAAAAACATCCAGTGAGCGGCCGTTCTGTGGGCGGAAATGCCTTGTTGATGCCAGAGGTCAGAGGAGAATGGGCAGACTGGTTCCAGCTGATAGAAAGGCAACAGTGACTCAAATAGCCAACCGTTACAGCCAAGGTAGGCCGAAGAGCATCTCTGACCGCACAGTACGGCCAACTCTGAGGCAGATGGGCTACAGCAGCAGAAGACCACACCGGGGGCCACTCCGCTCAGCTAAGAACAGGAAACTGAGGCTACAATTTGCACAAGCTGATCGAAATTGGACAATAGAAGATTGGAAAAACGTTGCCTGGTCTGATGAGTCTCGATTTCTGCTTGAACATGACAATGAGTTCACTGTACTCCAATGGCCTCCACAGTCACCAGATCTCAATCCAATAGAGCATCTTTGGGATGTGGTGGAACGGGAGATTCGCATCATGGATGTGCAGCCGACAAATCTGCGGCAACTGTGTGATGCCATCATGTCAATATGGACCAAAATCTCTGAGGAAGCTTCCAGCACCTTGTTGTATCTATGCCACCAAGAATTGGGGCAGTTCTGAAGGCAAAAGGGGGTCCAACCCGTTACTAGCATGGTGTACCTAATAAAGTGGCCGGTGAGTGTATACGTGTGTATATGCCCCATCCTTCTAATAGGGAGATCAGGTCTGGGGGGGATCTACACACTGTGTGATACGCAGAACTCCTTACAGCTCGGGTTCTGGCCTTATATGTCATGGTGTTTCCGATAATTCATTACCATTGTTCTCCACCAACGCCCCCAAATACCATACACTGACACCAGGCAAGAGCGCCCCCAAATACCATACACTGACACCAGGCAAGAGCGCCCCCAAATACTGTACACTGACACCAGGCAAGAGCGCCCCCAAATACCATACACTGACACCAGGCAAGAGCGCCCCCAAATACCGTACACTGACACCAGGCAAGAGCGCCCCCAAATACCGTACACTGACACCAGGCAAGAGCGCCCCCAAATACCCTACACTGACACCAGGCAAGAGCGCCCCCAAATACCGTACACTGACACCAGGCAAGAGCGCCCCCAAATACCGTACACTGACACCAGGCAAGAGCGCCCCCAAATACCGTTCACTGACACCAGGCAAGAGCGCCCCTAAATACCGTACACTGACACCAGGCAAGAGCGCCCCAAAATACCATACACTGACACCAGGCAAGAGCGCCCCTAAATACCGTACACTGACACCAGGCAAGAGCGCCCCTAAATACCATACACTGACACCAGGCAAGAGCGCCCCCAAATACCATACACTGACACCAGGCAAGAGCGCCCCCAAATACCGAACACTGACACCAGGCAAGAGCGCCCCCAAATACCGAACACTGACACCAGGCAAGAGCGCCCCCAAATACCGAACACTGACACCAGGCAAGAGCGCCCCCAAATACCGAACACTGACACCAGGCAAGAGCGCCCCCAAATACCGAACACTGACACCAGGCAAGAGCGCCCCCAAATACCGTACACCGACACCAGGCAAGAGCGCCCCCAAATACCGTACACTGACACCAGGCAAGAGCGCCCCCAAATACCGTACACTGACACCCCGCAACGGCGCCTCCAACTCTCAGATTCAATTTCAAACTACAGATCCTTGATGAAGAGCGGTGACGTCATACCTGCCAGACCCTCATTCTCTGGACCCTCCATGTTTTTGGCCGTTCCTTGTTGGGGTCACATGTTAGAGGGTCTGATGGGAGCTCAGCATCAGCCTCCTATAATCCTCAGCTTCTGGGGGACAATGAAGACCCCTGAGTAGTTTCTATGATGGTGCCCAGATCCTGATTCAGCAGAACCTCCCCACCACAATGCTGACTGTACGTTCCCGATATACACTCAGCGGCCACTTTATTAGGTACACCATGCTAGTAACGGGTTGGACCCCCTTTTGCCTTCAGAACTGCCTCAATTCTTGGTGGCATAGATACAACAAGGTGCTGGAAGCTTCCTCAGAGATTTTGGCCCATATTGACATGTTGGCATTCAGAGGAGAATGGGCAGACTGGTTCCAGCTGATAGAAAGGCAACAGTGACTCAAATAGCCAACCGTTACAGCCAAGGTAGGCAGAAGAGCATCTCTGAACGCACAGTACAGCCAACTCTGAGGCAGATGGGCTACAGCAGCAGAAGACCACACCGGGGGCCACTCCGCTCAGCTAAGAACAGGAAACTGAGGCTACAATTTGCACAAGCTCATCGAAATTGGACAATAGAAGATTGGAAAAACGTCGCGCCTCCAACTCTCAGATTCAATTTCAAACTACAGATCCTTGATTAAGAGCGGTGACGTCATACCTGCCAGACCCTCATTCTCTGGACCCTCCATGTTTTTGGCTGTTCCTTGTTGGGGTCACATGTTAGAGGGTCTGATGGGAGCTCAGCATCAGCCTCCTATAATCCTCAGCTTCTGGGGGACAATGAAGACCCCTGAGTAGTTTCTATGATGGTGCCCAGATCCTGATTCAGCAGAACCTCCCTACCACAATGCTGACTGTACGTTCCCGATATACACTCAGCGGCCACTTTATTAGGTACACCATGCTAGTAACGGGTTGGACCCCCTTTTGCCTTCAGAACTGCCTCAATTCTTGGTGGCATAGATACAACAAGGTGCTGGAAGCTTCCTCAGAGATTTTGGTCCATATTGACATGATGACATCACACAGTTGCCGCAGATTTGTCGGCTGCACATCCATGATGCCAATCTCCCGTTCCACCACATCCCAAAGATGCTCTATTGGATTGAGATCTGGTGACTGTGGAGGCCATTGGAGTACAGTGAACTCATTGTCATGTTCAAGAAACCATTCTGAGATGATTCTAGCTTTATGACATGGCGCATTATCCTGCTGAAAGTAGCCATCAGATGTTGGGTCCATTGTGGTCATAAAGGGATGGACATGGTCAGCAACAATACTCAGGTAGGCTGTGGCGTTGCAACGATGCTCAATTGGTACCAAGGGGCCCAAAGAGTGCCAAGAAAATATTCCCCACACCATGACACCACCACCACCAGCCTGAACCGTTGATACAAGGCAGGATGGATCCATGCTTTCATGTTGTTGACGCCAAATTCTGACCCTACCATCCGAATGTCGCAGCAGAAATCGAGACTCATTAGACCAGGCAACCTTTTTCCAATCTTCTACTGTCCAATTTCGAGGAGCTTGTGCAAATTGTAGCCTCAGTTTCCTGTTCTTAGCTGAGCGGAGTGGCACCCGGTGTGATCTTCTGCTGCTGTAGCCCCTCTGCCTCAAAGTTGGCCGTACTGTGCGTTCAGAGATGCTCTTCTGCCTACCTTGGTTGTAACGGTTGGCTATTTGAGTCACTGTTGCCTTTCTATCAGCTGGAATCAGTCTGCCCATTCTCCTCTGACCTCTGGCATCAACAAGGCATTTCCGCCCACAGAACTGCCGCTCACTGGATGGTTTTTCTTTTTCGGACCATTCTCTGTAAACCCTAGAGATGGTTGAGCATGAAAATCCCAGTAGATCAGCAGTTTCTGAAATACTCAGACCAGCCCTTCTGGCACCAACAACCATGCCATGTTCAAAGGCACTCAAATCACCTTTCTTCCCCATACTGATGCTCGGTTTGAACTGCAGGAGATTGTCTTGACCATGTCTACATGCCTAAATGCACTGAGTTGCCGCCATGTGATTGGCTGATTAGAAATTAAGTGGTAACGTCTCAGAAGAGACCGAAGAAAAGATGGTGCACACCAGAGATCAATAGAGACTTACATCAATAAGTGATTACACTGGTAAAACAATAGCACATATAGCACACATATACAGTAGTACACATATAGTACACATATAGAGTAGTACACATATAGAGTAGTACACATATAGTACACATATACAGTAGTACACATATAGTACACATATACAGTAGTACACATAGCAAACATATAGTACACATATAATACACATATACAGTAATACACATATAGCACACATACAGTAGTACACGTATAGTACACATACAGTAGTACACGTATAGTACACAGTATTATGTATACAGTAGTACACATAGTAAACATATGCAGTAGTACACATAGCAAACATATAGTACACTTATAATACACATATACAGTAGTACACGTATAGCACACATACAGTAGTACACGTATAGCACACATATACAGTAGTACACAGTACATATATACAGTAGTACACATAGCACACATACAGTAGTACACATATACAATAGTACAAATATAGTACACATATACAGTATCCCTCTTCTCTATTGCACCCTTTCCACCCAATCACAGCACACCTTACATGCTGGTTAGGAAGTTAGTCCCTTAGGTGGAGCCGAGCTTTGGTGGAGAAAGGATGCAGCTCAGATAGCTCTCCACCGTGGTTCTACCTGGGCCCTTGCCCTCTGCCAGGTCCACTTTACAGTTCGAGTGTTAGTCAGTACCCCACATGGGTAGGACGCAGAGTAGAGATCCCGTACAACCTTCTTTCTTGAAGCACCACACACGCTGTGTGATGCAGTGCTAAAACCTTCAGGAGAGGACGGTGTGTGGAGAGATGATGGTGGTGTGTGGAGAGTCTGGTGATGTGTGGAGGGATGATGGTGGTGTGTGGAGAGATGATGGTGGTGTGTGGAGAGATGATGGTGGTGTGTGGAGAGATGATGGTGGTGTGTGGAGAGATGATGGTGTGTGGAGAGATGATGGTGGTGTGTGGAGAGATGATGGTGGTGTGTGGAGAGATGATGGTGGTGTGTGGAGAGATGATGGTGGTGTGTGGAGAGATGATGGTGGTGTGTGGAGATGATGGCGGTGTGTGGAGAGATGATGCCGGTGTGTGGAGAGATGATGCCGGTGTGTGGAGAGATGATGCCGGTGTGTGGAGAGATGATGCCGGTGTGTGGAGAGTCTGGTGGTGTGTGGAGAGATGATGGTGTGTGGAGAGTCTGGTGGTGTGTGGATAGATGAGACTGGTGGTATGTAGAGAGATGGTGGTGGTGTGTGGAGAGATGATGGCGGTGTGTGGAGAGATGATGGCGGTGTGGGGAGAGATGATGGCGGTGTATGGAGAGTCTGGTGGTGTGTGGAGAGATGATGGTGGTGTGTGGAGAGATTCTGGTGGTGTGTGGAGAGATGATGGCGGTGTGTGAAGAGATGATGGCGGTGTGTGGAGAGATGATGGCGGTGTGTGAAGAGATGGTGGTGTGTGGAGAGATGATGGCGGTGTGTGGAGAGATGATGGCGGTGTGTGGAGAGATGATGGCGGTGTGTGGAGAGATGATGGCGGTGTGTGGAGAGATGATGGCGGTGTGTGGAGAGGTGATGGCGGTGTGTGGAGAGGTGATCGGCCTCAGATCCTGGTCTGTTAGTACGTGTGGGACGCTGGTGGGCACTGTGATCCTGTGGACCTCTCCCCCAATGGTGCTTGCGTCTGTGTTTCCCTCACAATCTGCTAGGGAGCTTCCTGCTCAGGTTACTGGGCCAGGCCTTAGGCCACAACTTTTGGGTCCCAGAGGTATCCAGGGGTCCTAGTAAATCTTACCCCCCCCCCCCCCCCCCCGAATTCAGGAAGATGGGTGCAGAGGCCTACGTTAACTCTGCTCCCTTTTACAGCCACGTCCGTCCACTTACGGTGTCGGTCTTTAGGATTCCCACTGACTGTATGAGTGCTGGCCCTTTCCTGAGGGGGCAACTGACAAACTGTCTCTCAGAGTCTCTCTCTTCTCCTCTCACCTCCAGCTGTTTTCTTTGGCTGCTCTGTTGGTAGTAATCTCTCTTGTTCCCCTCAGCAGCTTCTCTCTGTGGTGATGGTCTCTCCTGAGGTGATGTTGTTCCCTCAGCAGCTTCTCTCTGTGGTGATGGTCTCTAATGAGGTGATGTTGTTCCCTCAGCAGCTTCTCTCTGTGGTGATGGTCTCTCATGAGGTGATGTTGTTCCCTCAGCAGCTTCTCTCTGTGGTGATGGTCTCTCCTGAGGTGATGTTGTTCCCTCAGCAGCTTCTCTCTGTGGTGATGGTCTCTCCTGAGGTGATGTTGTTCCCTCAGCAGCTTCTCTTTGTGGTGATGGTCTCACATGAGGTGATGTTGTTCCCTCTGCAGCTTCTCTCTGTGGTGATGGTCTCTCATGAGGTGATGTTGTTCCCTCTGCAGCTTCTCTCTGTGGTGATGGTCTCTTCTGAGGTGATGTTGTTCCCTCAGCAGCTTCTCTCTGTGGTGATGGTCTCTAATGAGGTGATGTTGTTCCCTCAGCAGCTTCTCTCTGTGGTGATGGTCTCTCATGAGGTGATGTTCCCTCAGCAGCTTCTCTCTGTGGTGATGGTCTCTCATGAGGTGATGTTGTTCCCTCTGCAGCTTCTCTCTGTGGTGATGGTCTCTCCTGAGGTGATGTTGTTCCCTCAGCAGCTTCTCTCTGTGGTGATGGTCTCTAATGAGGTGATGTTGTTCCCTCAGCAGCTTCTCTCTGTGGTGATGGTCTCTCATGAGGTGATGTTCCCTCAGCAGCTTCTCTCTGTGGTGATGGTCTCTCATGAGGTGATGTTGTTCCCTCTGCAGCTTCTCTCTGTGGTGATGGTCTCTCATGAGGTGATGTTGTTCCCTCTGCAGCTTCTCTCTGTGGTGATGGTCTCTCCTGAGGTGATGTTGTTCCCTCAGCAGCTTCTCTCTGTGGTGATGGTCTCTCCTGAGGTGATGTTGTTCCCTCAGCAGCTTCTCTCTGTGGTGATGGTCTCTAATGAGGTGATGTTGTCCCCTCAGCAGATTCTCTTTGTGGTGATGGTCTCTAATGAGGTGATGTTGTCCCCTCAGCAGCTTCTCTTTGTGGTGATGGTCTCTCATGATGTGATGTTGTTCCCTCTGCAGCTTCTCTCTGTGGTGATGGTCTCTCATGAGGTGATGTTGTTCCCTCTGCAGCTTCTCTCTGTGGCGATGGTCTCTCATGAGGTGATGTTGTTCCCTCAGCAGCTTCTCTCTGTGGTGATGGTCTCTCATGAGGTGATGTTGTTCCCTCTGCAGCTTCTCTCTGTGGTGATGGTCTCTCCTGAGGTGATGATGTTCCCTCTGCAGCTTCTCTCTGTGGTGATGGTCTCTCCTAAGGTGATGTTGTTCCCTCAGCAGCTTCTCTCTGTGGTGATGGTCTCTCATGATGTGATGTTGTTCCCTCAGCAGCTTCTCTCTGTGGTGATGGTCTCTCATGAGGTGATGTTGTTCCCTCTGCAGCTTCTCTCTGTGGTGATGGTCTCTCATGAGGTGATGTTGTTCCCTCTGCAGCTTCTCTCTGTGGTGATGGTCTCTCCTGAGGTGATGTTGTTCCCTCAGCAGCTTCTCTCTGTGGTGATGGTCTCTAATGAGGTGATGTTGTTCCCTCAGCAGCTTCTCTCTGTGGTGATGGTCTCTCATGAGGTGATGTTGTTCCCTCAGCAGCTTCTCTCTGTGGTGATGGTCTCTCATGAGGTGATGTTGTTCCCTCAGCAGCTTCTCTCTGTGGTGATGGTCTCTCATGAGGTGATGATGTTCCCTCTGCAGCTTCTCTCTGTGGTGATGGTCTCTCATGATGTGATGTTGTTCCCTCAGCAGCTTCTCTCTGTGGTGATGGTCTCTAATGAGGTGATGTTGTTCCCTCAGCAGCTTCTCTCTGTGGTGATGGTCTCTCATGAGGTGATGTTGTTCCCTCTGCAGCTTCTCTCTGTGGCGATGGTCTCTCATGAGGTGATGTTGTTCCCTCAGCAGCTTCTCTCTGTGGTGATGGTCTCTCATGAGGTGATGTTGTCCCCTCAGCAGCTTCTCTTTGTGGTGATGGTCTCTCATGAGGTGATGTTGTTCTCTCAGCAGCTTCTCTCTGTGGTGATGGTCTCTCATGAGGTGATGTTGTTCCCTCTGCAGCTTCTCTCTGTGGTGATGGTCTCTCATGAGGTGATGTTGTTCTCTCAGCAGCTTCTCTCTGTGGTGATGGTCTCTCATGAGGTGATGTTGTTCCCTCAGCAGCTTCTCTCTGTGGTGATGGTCTCTCATGAGGTGATGTTGTTCCCTCAGCAGCTTCTCTCTGTGGTGATGGTCTCTCATGAAGTGATGTTGTTCCCTCTGCAGCTTCTCTCTGTGGTGATGGTCTCTCATGAGGTGATGTTGTTCCCTCTGCAGCTTCTCTCTGTGGTGATGGTCTCTCATGAGGTGATGTTGTTCCCTCAGCAGCTTCTCTCTGTGGTGATGGTCTCTCATGAGGTGATGTTGTTCCCTCTGCAGCTTCTCTCTGTGGTGATGGTCTCTCATGAGGTGATGTTGTTCCCTCAGCAGCTTCTCTCTGTGGTGATGGTCTCTCATGAGGTGATGTTGTTCCCTCAGCAGCTTCTCTCTGTGGTGATGGTCTCTCCTGAAGTGATGTTGTTCCCTCAGCAGCTTCTCTCTGTGGTGATGGTCTCTCATGAGGTGATGTTGTTCCCTCAGCAGCTAGTCACTTGTCTCAGCTAAACCCTGCAACTGCCAACCTTTTATAGGGGGCCTATTTGCATACCCCGCCCACTTTCTGGCACTTTCTAGGCTTACCACACTACCTAGAGCAGGTCCCACTAAGGACAGTAGGTGTCGCTGTTTTGTGTGGTGTGCAGTGAAAAGCATGTAACCCATTCTCTGTCTTGAATTTTTTTTTTTTTTTTTTTTACAGAAATCAATAGTCCAGGCGATTTTAAGAAACTTTGTAATTGGGTTTATTAGCCGAAAAAATGCATTTTTATCATGAAAAAGCAATTTGAAGCTCTCCCCCCTGTCTTCATTGTTCTCCTATGGAGAGAGTGAAATAAAAGACCAAAACAGGACAACAAAGTGTTAATCTACAAATACCTCACTATTTATCTCCTCTGACAGTTACCACTGACCTCTCTGAGTTCTGATTACACCCAGCTCTGTGCCTGTAATGCTGCTTTTACACATAACAATTATCGTGCGTATTTGCGAAATAATGATCAAATTTGAACGATAATCGTACGTGTAAACGCAGTGAACAATCAAACGACGAGCGAGAAATCGTTCATTTTGATCTTTGAACATGTTTTCAAATCGTCGTTGATCTTCGCCAAAAATTAGCAGATTGTTCCTTGTGAACAGTCATTCGCTGATTTAACCAATGTGTGAGATAGGCTTAAGCAATCGCAAAACGAATTTTCCATATGATATATCGTACTGTCTAAACTCTGATGGTTATGAAAAAAAATAGTTACTCAGACATTGTTAATTGTACGATCGGGCCAATTATCGTTTCGTGTAAACGCAGCATAATCCTCTGTTATCAGCATTCTGCTGTCGGCTAACTCCCTCCTCCCCTCTCTATAGAACAGACTGGGGACGTCTGATGCAACAAGTCACAATTTCTGGATTTTTTGCAGCGGATGGATAAGAGGAGGGGGGGGGGGGGGCTGGGAAAAGGCTTTTTAAATGCAGATAATGGCATATTTGGCTAATAAACCCAATTACAAAGTTTCTTAAAATCGCCTGGACTATTGATTTCTGCAAAAAAAAAAAAAAAAAAACGACAGTGACTCTTTAACATACAGCATGTTACCTCGTAGAATGTACAATAAACCTCTTGTGGACAGGAGCCATCCTAAACCCAGCTGCAGGGATTGCGCTCTGGTATACTACATGTAGTAGGAGAAGCTGGAATTACCATCCAAAAGAGCAAACTGGAAACATGGAACAACTTATAGCCTGAAATTTGGCTGTAAGAATGAAAGAAAAAAAAAGGGGGGGATAAAATACTGCATTTCTTTCAAGGGATAAGTGAAAAGAGGACAGTGGCATAGCTAGAGGGGGTGCAGAGGTACGGTGCCCTGTGGGGTATTTTACCTCTAAAACTAACTAAACTAACTAGCTCTTGCCCACTCAGGATAACATAAACCACCTAGTCCTCTGTACATCGATACATCAAACAGATGAAGAGATTATTTGGAAAAAAAAATTGTTTTGCAATGCAGACTGTCAAAAATGGGCTCTGTACCCACTCAGGACAAATTTAACCACCAACTCCTCTGTACCAAAGATTGATTCATCTTACAGATGTTGATATTGATTTAAAAAAAAAAATATTCAGCAATATAAATGGACCAAAATGGGCTTTTTAGCAACTCAGGTAAAATTTGACCACCAACTCCTCTGTATCAAAGATTGATTCATCTAACAGATGTTCAGATTAATAAAGAAAAAAATTCTGCAATGCAGACTGACAAAAATGGGCTTTTTACCCACTCATGAAAAGTTAGTACCATTGGTGGCAGCAAGAAGAAACCAAAAGTCCAAAAACATCGATGTTGAGGCGCAGATAATCATGGACCATGATCAGGGGTGTAACTAGAAATGGCTTGGCCCCATAGCAAACTTTCCAATGGGGCCCCCCTCCCCCCCACACACTGTGACTGGATAACACCACCACACCAGACCTGACCAATACGGCCACACTGTGACTGGATAACAGCGCCATACCAGACCTGACCAATACCCACTATACTGTGACTGGATAACACCACCATACCAGACCCGACCAATACCACCATACTGTGACTGGATAACACTGCCATACCAGACCTGACCAATACCCACTATACTGTGACTGGATAACACTGCCATACCAGACCTGACCAATACCCACTATACTGTGACTGGATAACACCGCCATACCAGACCTGACCAATACCGCCACACTGTGACTGGATAACACTGCCATACCAGACCTGACCAATACCGCCATACTGTGACTGGATAACACTGCCACACCGGACCTGACCTATACCACCATACTGTGACTGGATAACACCACCAGACCTGACCTGACCAATACCACCATACTGTGACTGGATAACACCACCAGACCTGACCAATACCACCATACTGTGACTGGATAACACCACCAGACCTGACCAATACCGCCATACTGTGACTGGATAACACCACCACACCAGACCTGACCAATACCACCATACTGAGACTGGATAACACCGCTATACCACACCTGACCAATACCGCCATACTGTGACTGGATAACACCACCACACCAGACCTGACCAATACCGCCATACTGTGACTGGATAACACCACCAGACCTGACCTATACCGCCATACTGTGACTGGATAATACTCCCATACCAGACCTGACCAATACTGCCAAACTGTGACTGGATAACACTGCCATACTAGACCTGACCAATACCACCATACTGTGACTGGATAACACTGTCCTTGCAGCCCTTGTTTCACGATCATCGGGGCCGTGGAATAGGCCCAGTAAACGAGCGCCGATCTAGCAGATCGGCGCTCGTTTACATCGTTGCTCGGCCCGTGGAATAGGACTCTAACACTTGTTTCAGTAAAAATATCACCAGAACGGTGATGCTGACAAGGGCATCGTCTTGACTGACCATTTTGGTGTCCTCTTCAAAACTGGCAAGGATGGTGCACAGATCTTTCACCTGTCTCCACTCATGCTGCTGCCACAACTGCAGGAGCATGTGGAGTGTGGAATTCCAGCGTGTTGCCACATCACAGATGAGCCGGTTGACGGGGAGGCCCAGATCCCGTTGTAACGATGCCAGTTGTGCCCAAGCAGGGTGCGAACGTCGGAAGTGGGAGCTAAGACCTCGAGCCTTCTTCAGGGGTCTGTCAACATTAGGGTAGCATTTAAAAAATTTCTGCACAACCAGGTTTATGACGTGTGCCAGACAAGGCACGTGCATAAGATCTTAAGGGCAGCATGGAGATTGCTCCCATTGTCACAGACCACCTTACCTGGTGACAGGTTCTTAGCACCCAGCCAGTGGTCGCTCTGAGTGCACAGAGCCCTCCACAGCTCTTGACCTGTTTTGGAGACTGTCGACAGAGACTCAGAGGAAGTGTCAGCCACCAAAGTCACCCTGTGAGCAGTCAGGGATATGTAACAACCTTGACCATGCTTACTGGTCCATGTGTCTGTAGTCAGATGGACCTTGGTGGACACAGATGCAGCCAACGCCCTTGAGATATTTTCTGCAACGTGCTGGGCCAGGGCAGGGACAGCTTTTCTTGCAAAGAAATGCCCCCTAGGCATCTGATACTGGGGACATGCCAGGGCCAGAACAAGGCAGAAGCCATCTGTGTCGACCAGGCCAGAAGGCAACATTTCCAAAGCCAACAGCCTGCTCTTAGGCCTATAAGTTTCAGTATGGTTCACATTGATACTGTCTAGACTAATAGATGTAACTATAATATACGATGTTGAGTTTCTGTATGGCATCCCTTCTCTTTTTGAGGCTTCTGCCTTGATTTCTCTTTTTGGCTACTGTTTGACCTTTTTAATAAGACTATGTTGGGCTATTTGTATGCATATTTATACTGAAAAAAATTAATAAAACTCTTTGAAAATCCACGCCAACAGCCTGGCAATGCCGACATTAAGGGGGGGGGGGATTTATGAAGACCGGCTGACAAGTACACCACTGTTATATTAGCCCACGCCCCCTTTTCCCAGGTGTGCTAAATCTGCTTTCAGCAGGTGTAGAGTTGAATCATGATTTACGCCTGCGCCATGTTTGGCCGATATCGGCCATTACGTCTGATAATGGCCTCGTGTAATAGAAAACAACGACAAGCTGACATGGACGATGCCGGCTGATCGTTGTCTGTCGTTGTCTTTCAACATGTTGAAAGACAAATGACTAAGATAGCAATGATCTTCCTTGGGCTGTGATCACCCAGGCAGCCCATCCTCAGCTCTCCGCGCCCCCGGCTCTTACCTGCTCGCTGCCGACACATGTAATAGCGCTGGCAGCGAGCAGGGAATGTTAAGCGAGTGACATCTCCTCTCCGTCACCCCGTGTAATAGGGCCCTAAGTCTACCTTTAGCATTGAACTCATGTTGATTATGGGTCAGCAAGTCCATGTCAGACTGATCAATGTAATGCATGTGTGACCATCCCCTGAAGGGGGGGAGGGGTGAAGTGTGAGCAGTACATGGGAGAAGGAAGGAGAGCGGGGGGGATGCGGTCTGGGTATATAGATGATGAGCATGTATCGAGATACACAGCACAATGTACAGTACAAAGAGTTTTCTGTATTTTCATGACTAGGAAAATTGTAGATTGACACTGAAGGCATCAAAACTATGAATTACCCATGTGGGATTATACAGTATACTTCACAAAAAAGTGTGACACAATATTCTAGGTTCTTCATAGTCGCTGCCTTTTGCTGTGATTCCTGCTTTGCACACTCTTGGCATTCTCATGATGAGCTTATAGTCACCTGAAAGCAGCAGTCTGGAAGGAGTTCCCAGAGATGCTCAGCACTTGTTGGCCCTTTTGCCGTCACTCTGCGGTCTAATTCTAAAGTAGTCACCTAAATGTACCTGTCGTTTAAAAAAAAAATTTTTTTTTTGGCAGAAATCAATAGTCCAGGCGATTTTAAGAAACTCTGTAATTGGGTTTATTAGCTTAAAAATGCATTTTTATCATGAAAAAGCAGTTTGAAGCTCTCCCTGTCTTCATCTCCTCTGACGTCAGCACTGACCTCTCTGACCTCTGAATACCGGCTTTCACACAGCTCCCACTGTGTAATCCTTTGTTCTCTGCTGGCTCTTTCTAAAGTTACAGTTAAACGGGGTTATCCAGCGCTACAAAAACATGGCCACTTTCTCCCAGAGACAGCACCGCTCTTGTCTCCAGGTCAGGTGCAGTTTGCAATTTAAGCTGCATTCACTTCAATAAAACTGAGTTGCAAATCCTGCAGCCAAACTGGAGACAAGAGCGGTCCTGTTTCTGGAAGAAAGCGGCCATGTTTTTGTAGCACTGGAGAACCCCTTTAACATGTCACTTAAGATGGAGCTTGAGATGTAATAGCCAAAAGAGCAGTGGTCAAATTAACTGACTCCAAAAGGCTGAAGTCCGTCTCCAGGTGTCACAATGGGGGGGGAGATGAGGGGTGAGAGTGCGGCTATCAGAGGGCACAGGGCCACGTTACCGACAAATGAGGGGGAATAAAGCTCTGCAGGAGAGAGCGCCCTCTTGTGGCCAGGTCCTGTGAGGGCAGCTGATGGCTCCTCCCTCTGTCAGGGCACTATGTAACTAGAAGCACTTAGTAGGAGTGCTTATGGTTAGACACATGGGCGGGGCTTCCCGGGACATACACAAACATTATTATTATGTTGGCAACCATGTGATCTGAGTACAACCAGATGCTTCTACACCAGTTACTAGTGTATCTACCCCCATGTGATGCTGCAGGTTATTACTCCCCCTAGGACATGTGATGCTGCAGGTTATTACTCCCCCTAGGACATAGGATGCTGCAGGTTATTACTCCCTATAGGACATAGGATGCTGCAGGTTGTTACTCCCCCTAGGACGTAGGATGCTGTAGGTTATTACTCCCCCTAGGACATAGGATGCTGCAGGTTATTCCTCCCTATAGGACATAGGATGCTGCAGGTTGTTACTCCCCCTAGGACGTAGGATGCTGCAGGTTATTACTCCCCCTATGACATAGGATGCTGCAGGTTATTCCTCCCTATAGGACATATGATGTTGCAGGTTATTACTCCCTCTAGGACATAGGATGCTGCAGGTTATTACTCCCTATAGGACATATGATGCTGCAGGTTATTACTCCCCCTATGACATAGGATGCTGCAGGTTATTCCTCCCTATAGGACATATGATGTTGCAGGTTATTACTCCCTCTAGGACATAGGATGCTGCAGGTTATTACTCCCCCTAGGACATAGGATGCTGCAGGTTATTCCTCCCTATAGGACATATGATGCTGCAGGTTATTACTCCCCCTAGGACATAGGATGCTGCAGGTTATTACTCCTCCTATGACATAGGATGCTGCAGGTTATTACTCCCCCTAGGACTTATGATGCTGCAGGTTATTCCTCCCTATAGGACATATGATGCTGCAGGTTATTACTCCCCCTAGGACGTAGGATGCTGTAGGTTATTACTCCCCCTATGACATAGGATGCTGCAGGTTATTACTCCTCCTATGACATAGGATGCTGCAGGTTATTACTCCCCCTAGGACTTATGATGCTGCAGGTTATTCCTCCCTATAGGACATATGATGCTGCAGGTTATTACTCCCCCTAGGACATAGGATGCTGCAGGTTATTACTCCTCCTATGACATAGGATGCTGCAGGTTATTACTCCCCCTATGACATAGGATGCTGCAGGTTATTCCTCCCTATAGGACATATGATGCTGCAGGTTATTACTCCCCCTAGGACATAGGATGCTGCAGGTTATTACTCCTCCTATGACATAGGATGCTGCAGGTTATTACTCCCCCTATGACATAGGATGCTGCAGGTTATTCCTCCCTATAGGACATATGATGCTGCAGGTTATTACTCCCCCTAGGACATAGGATGCTGCAGGTTATTACTCCTCCTATGACATAGGATGCTGCAGGTTATTACTCCCCCTAGGACTTATGATGCTGCAGGTTATTACTCCCCCTAGGACATATGATGCTGCAGGTTATTACTCCCCCTAGGACATAGGATGCTGCAGGTTATTCCTCCCTATAGGACATATGATGCTGCAGGTTATTACTCCCCCTAGGACGTAGGATGCTGTAGGTTATTACTCCCCCTATGACATAGGATGCTGCAGGTTATTACTCCTCCTATGACATAGGATGCTGCAGGTTATTACTCCCCCTAGGACTTATGATGCTGCCGGTTATTCCTCCCTATAGGACATAGGATGCTGCAGGTTATTACTCCCCCTAGGACATAGGATGCTGCAGGTTATTACTCCTCCTATGACATAGGATGCTGCAGGTTATTACTCCCCCTAGGACTTATGATGCTGCAGGTTATTACTCCCCCTAGGACATATGATGCTGCAGGTTATTACTCCCCCTAGGACATAGGATGCTGCAGGTTATTACTCCTCCTATGACATAGGATGCTGCAGGTTATTACTCCCCCTAGGACTTATGATGCTGTAGGTTATTACTCCCCCTATGACATAGGATGCTGCAGGTTATTACTCCCCCTAGGACGTAGGATGCTGTAGGTTATTACTCCCCCTAGGACATAGGATGCTGCAGGTTATTCCTCCCTATAGGACATATGATGCTGCAGGTTATTACTCCCCCTATGACATAGGATGCTGCAGGTTATTACTCCCCCTAGGACGTAGGATGCTGTAGGTTATTACTCCCCCTAGGACATAGGATGCTGCAGGTTATTCCTCCCTATAGGACATATGATGCTGCAGGTTATTACTCCCCCTAGGACTTATGATGCTGCAGGTTATTACTCCCCCTAGGACATATGATGCTGCAGGTTATTACTCCCCCTAGGACATAGGATGCTGCAGGTTATTACAGCCCTCTCCCATGCAGGATACAGCAGTTATAGATACAGAGAGTTCTCCATGGAGCTTTTCTTACTCTGAGTGTAACTCACTTATCTTGCGCCGTTTCTACATAACGCTATCTCAGTACAATAGTGTCCGTATAGAACAGCTGCCGCCCTTAGGTCGCATCAGGATAGAAAAGATCTATGACATGTGACTGTGCCAAGAATCACTGGAAGGAAGGGTGTAATATGTTGGCAGGATGTCAGGTATGTTATAAAAACAGAGTAGGTGAGGCCCGAGCGCAGTGCCCAGCCCCCTGCCATCACACAGCCGGGCACAGCAGCTTATGGTAAGAGATTCACTACCGATAATACTGTCAGAGAACTCACAGAAATCAGTGCAGCCGGGCATTGTATGGGCGCCTATACCAGGGCATGGTGCCCCATCTTTAACCCGGTATAGATCAGCAACTCTGTCATCATGTGACCCTTTCAAAGTTCTCACCTGTCTGGGACTAGGGCCCAAAGGATTGCAGTTTGCTGCTCAGGTGTTGTGGCTTTCCAATGCAATTTTTACCTTTAAAAACTGCAACGTCCATAACGACAACCCAGAACGGAGGCAACTGTCAGTAAGTATTCCTTCCAGAGATAAGTTGTATCCAGTAACATGCCCCCCCTTCTATGGCGTGGAGAGCCGGATGTTCACTCAGCTCTGTCTGTGACTATTAGGGCTCGTTCCCACTGAGCAAAAGCAGCTGAATTTCTGCGCTGAATCAGCGCTGAAATTTCAGCCGTTAAAATAGGTGCAGAGCTAATTTCCATTGTGTTGAATGGAAATTCTGCTCTGCAGTTCACACAGTGGAATTTCCGCACTGAACTAATCCGCTTTCCGCCAGAAGAATGAACATGTTCATTCTTCCGCTAGCGGAAGCCTATACAAATCAATGGGGCTCTGATTTTCTGTTTCAGCGCGGATTCAGCGCGGAATACAAGCGGAAATTACTCGCTGAATCAGCGCGGAAATGGGGAAAAGGGGGGAAGGAGGATTCTAGTATATGTTCTGGTATAGTCTAGTTTACTCACCAAATACTCGCTGAATTTCAGCGCTGAATGCATGCGGATTCAGCGCGGATTCCTCGAGTATTCCGCGCTGAATTTGTCAAGAGCTGATTACGAGCTGAACACTTTCCTAGCAGAATACGCAGGGATTCTGCTTGCATTCTGCTTATATTCTGCTCGGAATTCAGCGTCAGTTGATTTCAGGCGGAAATATTTCCTTGCGTAATCCGCTCCTTTTGCTCTGTGTGAACGTAGCCTTATGCACTAGAACATTACATGAGCTTACTTCACGGGGTTCTTTACTATTCCATACAACTACAACAGAGCCCTACAAAAAGATTTCCATCTAGAAAATCTAGAAAAAAACTGCAAAAGGAGTGAAGCTTCCGGGCATGCGTAGTAGATCCCAGCCCTTTAATTTCTTACTCCACAACAAATGAATAGGAAGGCTTCGGACATGTCCAGTGCTTTCCCCCTCTTATCTCTACAGCAAAAGAGAATAGGACAGCTCCTGGATATGCCCAGTGGATCCCAGCCCTCCCATCTCTATACTGTAAATAGGAGAGATCCCAGCCCTCCCATCTCTATACTGTAAATAGGAGAGATCCCAGCCCTCCCATCTCTATACTGTAAATAGGAGAGATCCCAGCCCTCCCATCTCTATACTGTAAATAGGAGAGATCCCAGCCCTCCCATCTCTATACTGTAAATAGGAGAGATCCCAGCCCTCCCATCTCTATACTGTAAATAGGAGAGATCCCAGCCCTCCCATCTCTATACTGTAAATAGAAGAGATCCCAGCCCTCCCATCTCTATACTGTAAATAGGAGAGATCCCAGCCCTCCCATCTCTATACTGTAAATAGGAGAGATCCCAGCCCTCCCATCTCTATACTGTAAATAGGAGAGATCCCAGCCCTCCCATCTCTATACTGTAAATAGGAGAGATCCCAGCCCTCCCATCTCTATACTGTAAATAGGAGAGATCCCAGCCCTCCCATCTCTATACTGTAAATAGGAGAGATCCCAGCCCTCCCATCTCTATACTGTAAATAGGAGAGATCCCAGCCCTCCCATCTCTATACTGTAAATAGGAGAGATCCCAGCCCTCCCATCTCTCTTCTCTAGATTAGAAGTTACAGGACAGCACTCGGACATGCACAGTGGATCCCAGCCCTTCAATTTATCTTCTGCACAAATATAAGTGAGTGGATAACTCACAGCCATGTCCAGTGGATCTCAGTCCTTCCATCTCTCTTGTCTACATTAGAAGTACAGAAAGGGCTTACATAGGGAGAGAGGAGCCTGCCCGCCAGGTATTACATAGGGAGAGAGGAGCCTGCCTGCCAGGTATTACATAGGGAGAGAGGAGCCTGCCCGCCAGGGATTACATAGGGAGAGAGGAGCCTGCCCGCCAGGGCTTACATAAGGAGAGAGGAGCCTGCCCGCCAGGTATTACATAGGGAGAGAGGAGCCTGCCCGCCAGGTATTACATAAGGAGAGAGGAGCCTGCCCGCCAGGTATTACATAGGGAGAGAGGAGCCTGCCTGCCAGGTATTACATAGGGAGAGAGGAGCCTGCCCGCCAGGGCTTACATAAGGAGAGAGGAGCCTGCCCGCCAGGTATTACATAGGGAGAGAGGAGCCTGCCCGCCAGGTATTACATAGGGAGAGAGGAGCCTGCCCGCCAGGTATTACATAGGGAGAGAGGAGCCTGCCCACCAGGCCTTACATAGGGAGAGAGGAGCCTGCCCGCCAGGTATTACATAGGGAGAGAGGAGCCTGCCCGCCAGGTATTACATAGGGAGAGAGGAGCCTGCCCACCAGGTATTACATAGGGAGAGAGGAGCCTGCCCGCCAGGTATTACATAGGGAGAGAGGAGCCTGCCCACCAGGTATTACATAGGGAGAGAGGAGCCTGCCCGCCAGGTATTACATAGGGAGAGAGGAGCCTGCCCGCCAGGTATTACATAGGGAGAGAGGAGCCTGCCCGCCAGGTATTATATAGGGAGAGAGGAGCCTGCCCGCCAGGTATTACATAGGGAGAGAGGAGCCTGCCCGCCAGGTATTACATAGGGAGAGAGGAGCCTGCCCGCCAGGTATTACATAGGGAGAGAGGAGCCTGCCCACCAGGTATTACATAGGGAGAGAGGAGCCTGCCCGCCAGGTATTACATAAGGAGAGAGGAGCCTGCCCGCCAGGTATTACATAAGGAGAGAGGAGCCTGCCCGCCAGGTATTACATAGGGAGAGAGGAGCCTGCCCACCAGGTATTACATAGGGAGAGAGGAGCCTGCCCGCCAGGTATTACATAGGGAGAGAGGAGCCTGCCCGCCAGGTATTACATAAGGAGAGAGGAGCCTGCCCGCCAGGTATTACATAGGGAGAGAGGAGCCTGCCCGCCAGGTATTACATAGGGAGAGAGGAGCCTGCCCGCCAGGTATTACATAGGGAGAGAGGAGCCTGCCCGCCAGGTATTACATAGGGAGAGAGGAGCCTGCCCGCCAGGTATTACATAGGGAGAGAGGAGCCTGCCCACCAGGTATTACATAGGGAGAGAGGAGCCTGCCCGCCAGGTATTACATAAGGAGAGAGGAGCCTGCCCGCCAGGTATTACATAGGGAGAGAGGAGCCTGCCCGCCAGGTATTACATAGGGAGAGAGGAGCCTGCCCACCAGGTATTACATAGGGAGAGAGGAGCCTGCCCGCCAGGTATTACATAAGGAGAGAGGAGCCTGCCCGCCAGGTATTACATAAGGAGAGAGGAGCCTGCCCGCCAGGTATTACATAGGGAGAGAGGAGCCTGCCCACCAGGTATTACATAGGGAGAGAGGAGCCTGCCCGCCAGGTATTACATAGGGAGAGAGGAGCCTGCCCGCCAGGGATTACATAGGGAGAGAGGAGCCTGCCCGCCAGGGATTACATAGGGAGAGAGGAGCCTGCCCGCCAGGTATTACATAGGGAGAGAGGAGCCTGCCCACCAGGTATTACATAGGGAGAGAGGAGCCTGCCCGCCAGGTATTACATAAGGAGAGAGGAGCCTGCCCACCAGGTATTACATAGGGAGAGAGGAGCCTGCCCGCCAGGTATTACATAGGGAGAGAGGAGCCTGCCCGCCAGGTATTACATAGGGAGAGAGGAGCCTGCCCGCCAGGTATTACATAGGGAGAGAGGAGCCTGCCCGCCAGGTATTACATAGGGAGAGAGGAGCCTGCCCGCCAGGACTAACATAGGGAGAGAGGAGCCTGCCCACCAGGGATTACATAGGGAGAGAGGAGCCTGCCCGCCAGGGATTACATAGGGAGAGAGGAGCCTGCCCGCCAGGGATTACATAGGGAGAGAGGAGCTTAGCAGTTGGGTCGAGGAACCTAATGATTGAACTTAGGTAGAGAGTTCCCACAGTCCTAGGCTTTTTTTTAATAAATAAACAAAGTGGAGGGACTGTGGTGAAAATGCTATAATACGTCTTATAGCATGTATTTATTAATATGTACATTAAACCCAAACATGAAAAACAGGTTTTATGATTAGATGATTGTAGGTAAAGATATAAGGGGTAAAGGTACGAGATAGGTTACCCCCAGGGGTAACCTATCTCGTACCTTTACCCCTTATATCTTTACCTACAATCATCTAATCATAAAACCTGTTTTTCATGTTTGTGTTTAATGTACACTACCATTCAAAAGTTTGGGGTCACAGTGAAATGTCCTTATTTTTGAAGGAGAAGCACTGTACTTTTCAATGAAGATAACTTTAAACTAGTCCTAACTTTAAACCAATCCACTCTATACATTGCTAATGTGGTAAATGACTATGGTGCAATATCTACATAGGTGTATAGAGGCCCATTTCCAGCAACTATCACTCCAGTCTTCTAATGGTACAAGGTGTTTGCTCATTGGCTCAGAAGGATAATTGATGATTAGAAAACCCTTGTGCAATCATGTTCACACATCTGAATACAGTCTAGCTGGTTACAGAAGCTACAAAACTGACCTTCCTTTGAGCAGATTGTGTTTCTGGAGCATCACATTTGTGGGGTCAATTAAACGCTCAAAATGGCCAGAAAAAGAGAACTTTCATCTGAAACTCGACAGTCTATTCTTGTTCTTAGAAATGAAGGCTATTCCATGCCAGAAATTGCTAAGAAATTGAAGATTTCCTACAACGGTGTGTACTACTCCCTTCAGAGGACAGCACAAACAGGCTCTAACCAGAGTAGAAAAAGAAGTGGGAGGCCGCGTTGCAGAACTAAGCAAGAAGATAAGCACATTAGAGTCTCTAGTTTGAGAAACAGACGCCTCACAGGTCCCCAACTGGCATCTTCATTACATAGTAGCCGCAAAACACCAGTGTCACCATCTACAGTGAAGAAGCAGCTGCCGGATTTTGGGCTTCAGGGCAGAGTGGCAAAGAAAAAGCCATATCTGAGACTGGCCAATAAAAGAAAGAGATTAAGATGGGCAAAAGAACACAGAGATTGGACAGAGGAAGACTGGAAAAAAGTGTTGTGGACGATGGATGAATCCAAGTTTGAGGTGTTTGGATGACAAAGAAGAAGGTTTGTGAGACGCAGAAGAAATGAGAAGATGCTGGAAGAATGCCTGACGCCATCTGTTATACATGGTGGAGGTCATGTGATGGTCTGGGGTTGGTGTTGGTAAGGTGGGAGATTTGTACAGGGTAAAAAGGATTGTGAATAAGGAAGGCCATCACTCTGCACCGCCATGCCATACCCAGTGGGCAGCGCTTGGTTGGAGCCAATTTCATCCTACAACAGGACAATGACCCTAAACACCTCCAAATTGTGCAAGAACTATTTCCAGCAGAAGCAGCAGCTGGTATTCTATCATAGGTAATGGAGTGGCCAGCGCAGTCACCAGATCACCACCCCATTGTGGGAGCAGCTGGACCGTATGGTACGCCAGAAGTGCCCATCCAACCAATCCAACTTGTGGGAGCTGCTTCTAGAAGCGTGGGGGGCAATTTCTCCAGCTTACCCCAACAGATTAATAGCTAGAATGCCAAAGGTGTGCAATGCTGGAATTGCTGCAAGAGGAGGATTCTGGGACGGAAGCAAAGTGTGATGGAAGAACAATGTTATTTCACCTACAAATCAGTATTTCTAACCTTGTCAATGTCTTGTCTCTATTTTCTATTCATTTCACAACGTATGGGGGTGAAGAAGTGTGACTTTTCATGGAAAACACAAAATTGGGTGACCCCAAACTTTTGAACGGTAGTGTACATATTAATAAATACATGCTATAAGACATATTATAGCATTTTCACCACAGTCACTTTGTTTATTTATAGAGAGAGAGGAGCCTGCCCGCCAGCACTTACATAGGGAGAGAGGAGCCTGCCCGCCAGGTATTACATAGGGAGAGAGGAGCCTGCCCGCCAGGTATTACATAGGGAGAGAGGAGCCTGCCCGCCAGGGCTTACATTGGGAGAGAGGAGCCTGCCAGCCAGGGCTTACATAGGGAGAGAGGAGCCTGCCCGCCAGGTATTACATAGGGAGAGAGGAGCCTGCCCGCCAGGTATTACATAGGGAGAGAGGACCCTGCCCGCGAGGGTTTACAATCCATGAGGTAAGGGGGAAGAGACAGAAGGTAAAGTGCAGCCAGTCACAGTATGTAGCAGAGTTATTATAGGTTCTGGCCTAGTTTTAAGAGATGGCTTTTCAGGTTACTTTTGAAGGACTTGATGGTGTTTGAGAGCCGGATGTGTTGGGATAGAGAGATCCAGAATATGGGGAGGCTCGGGCAAAATCTTAGAGGTGGTTGTGTGAGGTACGAACCATTCTCCATATTGTGCGCCACAATGCCCTCAGTAGACACTACTTTTAAATGCCTCTACTAGTACACTCATTGTGCCCCTATATGTATGTTCCCCTTTAATGTTCTGCCACCAGAATCATCTTCACGTTACTATACCCAGATACAGCCCTATTACTAGTCTTTACTCACATAGTGCTCCAAGTGTGCAGTTTGGATCTCACCACCAGTATACACACTTTTCTCTTCCAGGGATGCTGCGAAATGTGATGATTGTATAGAGGGAAGTGAATGACTGAAGAAAGTGAAGGACTTGCCGTAGTCGAGGACTGGTGGTCCAGTGAGTGATGCTGGAGAAATCTACATCTCACATCATGCGTTGGTCTCCTGTGGTCCGGAGTCCTTGCTGCCACCTCTCGGCCCTCTTCATCTTTACTCTATTTCTGGCCACTTTCTGTTTCCAGAGCCTCCTGTATTCTCCCATGTTTTCTCGTAGACATTATCTCCAACAAATGAGTCGAGATTTCTTAAAGCAAAACCTGAAGGATGGGACTGATGCCTTGAAACACTTTCAGCAGGTTGTTCCCATGGGACCCAGTAACACCTCCATCCCTTGTAACCACAGACCCATGGACAGCCAGAAGGAACCAGGTCCTGGTCCCCCCCTTCTCATCACTATCATCACAACAAGTCGCCGACCTGAGTATCATTACCTTCTACAAGTTGCACAAGGATTTCTGGATCTGGTGAATGACTGTGGCCCAGACTGTTCACGTTTTAAGCTTTTACTTTGCAATGTGGACCCTTGGCCTGATGCCCACAATGATGCCTGCCTTCTCTCCCACCTCCTGCCATCAGTAGCGCGCCATCTGAATGTACACGTAGCTGAAGCCCCCAATCGTTTTGAGAAGGAGAAGCAGGATTATATGTACTGCCTGTCCCGCTCCCTAGAGCTCTACTCTCCAGAATATGTTATGCTGGTGGAGGATGACGCCGTCCCACACACAGATATCTTCAGTACCTTCTTCCATTTGGTGCAAGTGCGTTTCCCCGATAAACCTCTAGGGGGAGGTCTGTATGCAAAATTATATCATCCCGAACGATTGCAAGGTTATGTGAACCCTGAGCCGATGCGGATTTTGGAGTGGATCGGCCTGGGAGGAATATTGGGTTTGGTTCTCACTTGGCTCTACACAGTTAATGTTCGGCGAATGCGGTTTCACTGGTACCTATTCGTGGTCTTCACTATCTACGTCATGTTGCTGTCACAGCTTGCAGGTCGGCATTATCTGTTAGAATT
The DNA here is from genome assembly GCF_027789765.1 of Dendropsophus ebraccatus. Classification (NCBI taxonomy): domain Eukaryota; kingdom Metazoa; phylum Chordata; class Amphibia; order Anura; family Hylidae; genus Dendropsophus; species Dendropsophus ebraccatus. The sequence continues at coordinate 1,253,941 of NC_091461.1, read as the reverse complement.
GCGCAGGATATCACCTGCTTTATACAATGTGGTGCCAGTCACAGAATGCTGTACACAGGCCATGCTGTTCTCCAAAGCTTCTGCCCAAAGGACCCTGGGATATCTAACAGAATTACAGTGTAAACAGGGCTACGCCAAGGATATCGCTCTGTACAAAGAACTTGGGAGAAGGAAGGAGTGGGCATGGGCACTGGAGCCCAACCTGGTGAAACATGTGGGGATGTTCTCTACTCTAAGAGGATGGTATGAAAGAAATGAGCCCCAGCTGCTGTGATTGTTCCTATTAATCAAAAATTAGGGCGTGTTCTCATGGTTTCAGTTTTGTTGACTTTCTGTGTTTACATAATTAGCGCCTAATTTATTATGTTGGCTCTGCAGCTTTGTCTCTAATGACTGTCTGGGCTTCATAATGTCATCAGCGTTACCAGGCTTCATCGTGTCATCAGCGTTACCAGGCTTCATCGTGTCATTAGCGTTACCAGGCTTCATCGTGTCATCAGCTTTACCAGGCTTCATCGTGTCATCAGTGTTACCAGGCTTTATCGTGTCATCAGCGTTACCAGGCTTCATCCTGTCATCAGCGTTACGAGGCTTCATCCTGTCATCAGCGTTACCAGGCTTCATCCTGTCATCAGCGTTACGAGGCTTCATCGTGTCATCAGCGTTACCAGGCCTCATCGTGTAATCAGCATTACCAGGCTTCGTCGTGTAATCAGCATTACCAGGCTTCATCATGTCATCAGCGTTACCAGGCTTCATCGTGTCATCAGCGTTACCAGGCTTCATCGTGTCATCAGCGTTACCAGGCTTCATCGTGTCATCAGCGTTACCAGGCCTCATCGTGTAATCAGCATTACCAGGCTTCGTCGTGTAATCAGCAGTACCAGGCTTCCTCATGTGATCAGCGTTACCAGGCTTCATCGTGTAATCAGCGTTACCAGGCTTCATCGTGTCATCAGTGTTACCAGGCTTCATCGTGTCATCAGCGTTATCAGGCTTCATCGTGTCATCAGTGTTACCAGGCTTTATCGTGTCATCAGCGTTACCAGGCTTCATCCTGTCATCAGCTTTACCAGGCTTCATCATGCGATCAGCGTTACCAGGCTTCATCGTGTAATCAGCATTACCAGGCTTCATCATGCGATCAGCTTTACCAGGCTTCATCGTGTAATCAGCATTACCAGGCTTCATCATGTAATCAGCGTTACCAGGGTCATCCACACATTTTAAATAATGTATACAGTACATGTGTGGCTGCCAATCCGTGCAGAAAAAAGGACCTGCACCTAAACGGACCATCTAGTGGTCCAGGCCCAGAGACTTTATCCCCTTCACAAGTGCCCAGTCAGTGATTGCAGCTGGTTCACTCGCACGCTGACCATAATCACAGACAGTATATTAGTCTCACACACGGCTGTGTGGACAAAACCTTAGTGAAAGCAGTGACCATCTTCTACATCTGACTTGACCTAAAGTGCCATAAAAGTTCCCGAAAGTGAATAAAGATCTTTATACTGTAATATAGACAAGAGGAGAAAATCGTGCCCATCTCTGGGAATGTCATCTATATGCACAGGGCAATGGTAAGCCGTCCCGGTATATTCTACCCACTACTCCTGCCTCGTCCTATTTGGTTCTATTCATATAATGCTGAGGCTTGGTTGTTGGTATATGTCAGGATACTGTCAAAACGATACTGCGAAGTACAACATGGCACAGCCACACAGTCACGGCGCTGTTGCAGACTTTAATAGAGCAATCATAGTATACTAACCATTACATTTGACATGTTTTGAATGTGAAACCAAAAAGTGGGGTAGAACACCAATGGGAAGCAAATGTGTAGTAGACCACCAAGGAGAAGTAGGCCTGTAGTACCAATAGTACTACTACTGTAGTACTAATGGGAAGCAAATGTGTAGTAGATCACCTATGGAAAGCAAATGTGTAGTAGATCACCAATGAGAAGCAAATGTGTAGTAGATCACCAATGGGAAGCAGGTGTAGTAGACTGCCAATGGGAAGCAGGCGTGTAGTAGACTAACAATGGGAAGCAGGGGTGTAGTAGACTACCAATGGGAAGCAGGGGTGTAGTAGACTGTCAATGAGAAGCAGGGGTGTAGTAGACTGTCAATGGGAAGCAGCAGTGTACTAGACTGCCAATGGGAAGCAGGGGTGTAGTAGACTTAGAAGACTACCAATGGGAAACAGGGGCGTAGTAGACTGTCAATGGGAAGTAGGGGTGTAGTAGACTGTCAATAGAAAGCAGGGGTGTAGTAGAATGCCAATGGGAAGCAGAGGTGTAGTAGACTTAGTAGACTACCAATGGGAAGCAGGGGTGTAGTAGACTGTCAATGGGAAGTAGGGGTGTAGTAGACTGTCAATAGAAAGCAGGGGTGTAGTAGAATGCCAATGGGAAGCAGAGGTGTAGTAGACTTAGTAGACTACCAATGGGAAGCAGGGGTGTAGTAGACTGTCAATGGGAAGCAGGGGTGTAGTAGACTGTCAATGGGAAGCAGGGGTGTAGTAGACTGTCAATGGGAAGCAAATGTGTGGTAGACTACCAATGGTGTGGGAGGAAACCAGAGTACCTGGAGGAAACCCACGCAAACACAGAGAGAACATACAAACTCTTTGCAGATGTTGCCCTTGGTGGGATTTGAACCCAGGACCCCAGCGCTGCAAGGCTACAGGGCTAACCACTGAGCCACTGATGACCATGAAAGGAAGTAATCTGATGTTTCCAAGGATTTGCACATATTATCAGTCACAATGTGGTTGTACAATTACAGCTACACGCATGGACAATAACAACAACTGTGTCCTCCAATGTTGACACTAATGGGAAGGTTTATGGCCGAACAGTTGGCATAACAATGCATCTACCTATTCCCATGCACATAGCTAAATACAAAACCAGTCCCACCTACACAGCCAGCTAAGATAAGGTATTAAAGGACAAGTGCCATGAAAAACTTTTTCCCAGTAATTGAAGCACATTACAAAGTTATATAACTCTGTAATGTGCTTCAATCACCTATCTGCCTCCCTTCCCTGTCTTTTCCCCCCTCCACCCCCCACCAGGAAGTGCACTAAACTCACACAGACCTGATTACTTTTGTCACCGTCACCAGGCAGCTCCTTCTTGTGAGGATGAGTCATCAGCAGGAGGGCTGCTCTAGCTCCTGTTACACCAGCCTCCCCCTCCTTGTCAGGTGACTCTGCTTGCTCAGCTTATCTTCTCTAGTGTCATGACTCCTTCACTGAGTCCACGGCAGCAGAAGATAGGGTATGAGGTGGGGGGGAGCTGCTTAAGTGACGGAGTCAGTCGGAGGAAAGATAAGCATGTGAGATGTGAAAAGTGATGGCTTGCAGTTGTTCAGCCAATCGGAGGTGAGCAAGCTGAGTCACCTGACAAGGCAGGGGAGGGGGGAGGCTAGTGTAACAGGAGAAGGAGCTGAGAAAAGAGCTTGGTGACGGTGACGACAGTAATCAGGTCTGTGTGAGATAGGACACTTCCTGGTGGGGGGTGGAGGGGGGGGGGAGACAGGGAAGGGAGGCAGATAGGTGATTGAAGCACATTACAGAGTTATATAACTTTGCAATGTGCTTCAATTACTGGGAAAAAGTTTTTCATGGCACTTGTCCTTTAATTGAAGCCAGTCATCCTCCCACTTTCCTTCCTTCCACTTTCTACAGATTCCACTGCTAGGGTATAGGCACACTAAGGAAATCACACGGATAACGTGCCACAAATTCCGTCACTTATCCCACCGTCTGGCCGCGGGACAGCGAAATCTGCCTGACCATAGAATGGAGTCTATGGGATGGGCAGACAGTGAAGCAGAAGCGCAGGTGACGGAATCCGCTGCAAGTTATCTGCGTGATTTCCTTAGGCTATGTTCACACTACGTATATTTGAGGCTGTATAGCAACAAAAACAAGGAGTGGATTGAAAACACAGAAAGGATCTGTTCACATAATGTTGTAATTGAGTTGATGGCCGTCATTTAATGGCAAATATTTGCTGTTATTTTAAAACAACGGCTGTGGTATTGAAATAATGGAATTTATTTACCGTTATATGGCGGCCATCCACTCAATTTCTACATTGTGTGAACAGATCCTTTCTGTGTTTTCAATCCACTCCTGGTTTTGGTTGCTATGAGGACCTGACATGAGGACCAAATACAGCCTCAAATATACATAGTGTGAACCTAGCCTTAAAGGACAACTCCGGCGGGACCCCCCCCCCCCAAAAAAAACACAGACACACACAGACACCATACTCACCATCCCTCCGGTGACGATCGCCACTCCATTCGCCCGCCGTCCGCCTCACCGTCACCTGCGTCCGCTGTCCAGCGATGTCTCCTTCTTCCGGGTCCATGAGAGAGAAAAGGCTGCCAGCGCGCTTGCGCACCGGCAGCCTTTTCATTGGCTGGAGCGCATCACATGGCTTCCAGCAAGCTCAGCCAATCAGGGCTGAGCAAGCTGGAAGCCATGTGATGCACTCCAGCCAATGAAAAGGCTGCTGGTGCGCATGTGCACCAGCAGCCTTTTCTCTCCCATTCACTCTCAATGAAGACGCCGAAGAGGAAGAAGACCTGGACCGCCCCCAGCTCTGACGTCACTCAACACCAGAGAAGAGGACCGTGATGACCGTAATGGGTAATGTATATATTCTTTAACTTCCGGGGTGGTGGGTCGGGGGTCGGAAAGTGGGGGAAGGGGGCCAGACCGGGTATTTAACCACATTACAAAGTTATATAACTTTGTAATGTGTGTTAAATAAGCCAAAAAAAAATTTCGCCGGAGTTGTCCTTTAATGTGCACATACCCTTACCCTCCTCTGTCCTCTCTTTCAGACTCCTCTGTCCTCTCTTTCAGACAACTCTGTCCTCCTCATCCTCCTTCAGACAACTCTGTCCTCCTCATCCTCCATCAGACGACTCTGTCCTCCTCATCCTCCTTCACATGACTATGTCCTCCTCCACCAGACGACTCTGTCCTCCTCATCCTCCTTCACATGACTATGTCCTTCTCCACCAGACGACTCTGTCCTCCTCCTTCAGACGACTCTGTCCTCCTCCTTCAGACGACTCTGTCCTCCTCCTTCAGACGACTCTGTCCTCCTCCTCCTCCTTCAGATGGCTCTGTCCTCCTCCTCCTCCTCCTTCAGACGACTCTGTCCTCCTCCTCCTCCTCCTTCAGACGGCTCTGTCCTCCTCCTCCTCCTTCAGACGGCTCTGTCCTCCTCCTCCAGACAACTCTGTCCTCCTCCTCCTCCTTCAGATGGCTCTGTCCTCCTCCTCCTCCTCCAGACAACTCTGTCCTCCTCCTCCTCCTTCAAATGGCTCTGTCCTCCTCCTCCTCCTTCAGATGGCTCTGTCCTCCTCCTCCTCCTTCAGACGGCTCTGTCCTCCTCCTCCTCCAGACAACTCTGTCCTCCTCCTCCTTCAGACGGCTCTGTCCTCCTCCTCCTCCTTCAGACAGCTCTGTCCTCCTCCTCCTCCTCCAGACAACTCTGTCCTCCTCCTTCTTCAGATGTCTCTGTCCTCCTCCTCCTTTAGATAACTCCGTCCTCCTCCTCCAGACGACTCCGTCTTCCTCCTTCAGACTGCTCTGTCCTCCTCCTCCAGATGAGAATGTCCTCCTCCTCCAGACGACTCTGTCCTCCTCCTCCTTTAGATGACCCTGTCCTCCTTTAGAGGACTCTGTCCTCCTCCTCCAGACGACTAAGTCCTCCTCCTCCTCCTTTAGGCGGCTCTGTCCTAATCCTCCTCCTCCTCCTTCAGATGACTCTGTCCTCCTCCTCTAGATGACTCTGCCCTCCTCCTTTAGATAACTCCGTCCTCCTCCTCCAGATGACTCTGTCTTCCTCCTTCAGACGGCTCTGTCCTCCTCCTTCAGACGGCTCTGTCCTTCTCCTCCTCCAGACGACTTTGTCCTCCTCTTCCTCCTTCAAATGACTTTGTCCTCCTCTTTCTCCTTCAGACGACTCTGTCCTCCTCTTTCTCCTTCAGACGACTCTGTCCTCCTCCTTCAGATTACTCTGTCCTCCTTCTCTTCCCAGCCTCCTCTGTCTAATTTGCGCAATGTCCTTACTTTTAGGCTATGTTCCCTCACAGTATTTTTGCTCAGTATTTTTCAACCAAAACCAGGAGTGGATTAAAAACACAGAAAAGCTGTATAAATACTGAAATAAAGCAAGTTTGTATTTACATTCATTATTTAATTTTTAGTCATGGAAACACAGTACTTCCTGTGTTCTGACTTTTATTATTAATTTTTCCAAGAGTCTAAACACAGGATGTCCCCGGCCATCTGAGCGCTCACAGAGAAGGCAGTCATGTGATCGATGGACACATTAAGCGTGACACTCTGTACAGGTCATCCTTCATCTGTTCAGTCTTTTTTTTTTTTTTTTCTAAGTAGCACAAGTCTAAAAAGCTTCAGGAGACTGGACCTGGATTTCTGGTTAGTATAGCTGTTATATAGCTGCCTTCAGGAGACTGGACCTGTATACAGTAAGTATAGCTGTTATATAGCTGCCTTCAGGAGACTGGACCTGTATACAGTAAGTATTGCTGTTATATAGCTGCCTTCAGGAGACTGGACCTGGATACAGTAAGTATAGCTGCCTTCAGGAGACTGGACCTGGATACAGTAAGTATAGCTGTTATATAGCTGCCTTCAGGAGACTGGACCTGGATACAGTAAGTACAGCTGTTATATAGCTGCCTTCAGGAGACTGGACCTGGATACAGTAAGTATAGCTGGTATATAGCAGCCTTCAGGAGACTGGACCTGGATACAGTAAGTATAGCTGTTATATAGCTGCCTTCAGGAGACTGGACCTGGATACAGTAAGTATAGCTGTTATATAGCAGCCTTCAGGAGACTGGACCTGGATACAGTAAGTATAGCTGTAATATAGCTGCCTTCAGAGGACTGGACCTGGATACAGTAAGTATAGCTGTTATATAGCAGCCTTCAGGAGACTGGACCTGGATACAGTAAGTATAGCTGTTATATAGCTGCCTTCAGGAGACTGGACCTGGATACAGTAAGTACAGCTGTTATATAGCTGCCTTCAGGAGACTGGACCTGGATACAGTAAGTATAGCTGTTATATAGCTGCCTTCAGGAGACTGGACCTGGATACAGTAAGTATATAGCTGTTATATAGCAGCCTTCAGGAGACTGGGTCTGGATACAGTAAGTATAGCTGTGTATATAGCTGCCTCAGGAGACTGGACCTGGATACAGTAAGTATAGCTGTTATATAGCTGCCCTCAGGAGACTGGACCTGGATACAGTAAGTATAGCTGTTATATAGCAGCCTTCAGGAGACTGGACCTGGATACAGTTAGTATAGCTGGTATATAGCAGCCTTCAGGAGACTGGACCTGGATACAGTAAGTACAGCTGTTATATAGCTGACTTCAGGAGACTGGACCTGGATACAGTAAGTATAGCTGTTATATAGCAGCCTACAGGAGACTGGACCTGGATAAAGTAAGTATAGCTGTTATATAGCTGCCTTCAGGAGACTAGACCTGGATAAAGTAAGTATAGCTGTTATATAGCAGCCTACAGGAGACTGGACCTGGATACAGTAAGCATAGCTGTTATATAGCAGACTTCAGGAGACTGGACCTGGATACAGTAAGTATAGCTGTTATATAGCAGTCTTCAAGAGACTGGACCTGGATACAGTAAGTATAGCTGTTATATAGCTGCCTTCAGGAGACTGGACCTGGATTTCAAGTAAGTATAGCTGTTATATAGCTGCCCTTAGGAGACTGGACCAGGATTTCTAGTAAGTATAGCTTTGCTTTACAGCATGATAATAAAAATTAAAATGATTAATGCATATTCTCAAACTTGCTTTATTTCACATCTTCTGTTGATTTACATTTTGAAAGTTAGAACGACAGGGACACTTTAAGGCAGTCAGTGACAGAAGAAGTACCTGTCACTGACTGATCAGGACCCTCGCAGCATGACTGCAGGTGTCCCAATCATTTTCCCTAACAGGTGGAGGAATAATACCTAACTTTAATGGTGTGTTTACACAGGGAGATTTATCTGACAGATTTTTGAAGCCAAAGCCAGGAATAGATTGGAGAATAGGAGAAATCTCAGGCTTTCCTTATGACCTGTTCTCTGGTTTATAGTCTGTTCCTGGCTTTGGCTTCAAAAATCTGTCAGATAAATCTGTGTAAATGCACCATAACCCTCCTGTCAGATCAGTCATCTTCTCATAGGGTCTGCCTCAGGTGCAGATAGTACTAATCATACATACAACTCTGTTATGAACCGTGAGGACAAACAGGAACATGGACAAGTGAGCCCTGCCAAACACTTAACATAACACTTAACTTAACATCCAGACAAAACAGGCCAGTGTTCAGACTGGGCGAAGAACACAAAACCAAGAAAATCAGCTCCTTCTCAGCTGCACAGCATGAGCTGTGGGCTGCACCAAGCTCCACAATGCTACAGTCCTGACAGTACCGACACTTTTATGAGGGGCCCCCGCACCCTCACTCGATAAATCAGGAGTAGGTGGAAATTGACCTCTCACCACACAGGTCTCAATGTCACTTGGAATATCATTGTCCGTCTCCCACTCATCAGAGTCAGAATCCAGGTGACAGACAGATGATTTACCGACAGACTTTACAACACCCTTCATATTCACATGGGACAAAGAGCCAACTCCCATATATACAGATATATATATATATATATATACATCGTATTAGCAGCTTTAGCAGAAGGACAATGCACATTAATTCCCCCCACAAGTACCTGTGGGCCCAGTTGAGTCTCCTGGTTGTCACCTGGACGCTGATGATCAGGCCGCGGGGTCGTTTGGTAGAGGAGCTGAAGTAGTGTCCACTATTTCCACAATAGAAGCAGAGTCCATTTCTTCTTCTGTGTTCTTTACTTGCCAGGGAGTTTTTAGCTTGGCCCCAGGGACAGAGGAGGTTCAGGGGGGCCAGAGGAGGCTCAGGGGGGACAGAGGAGGCTCAGGGGGGACAGAGGAGGCTCAGGGGGGACAGAGGAGGCTCAGGGGGAAAAGAGGAGGCTCAGGGGGGACAGAGGAGGCTCAGGGGGAAAAGAGGAGGCTCAGGGGGGACAGAGGAGGCTCAGGGGGGACAGAGGAGGCTCAGGGGGGACAGAGGAGTGGTCTTGGCTTGATCTATGATCCCTGAGCGCCAGAGAATTGGCCTGTTCGGGGGAGGTAGGGGTGGGATGACTGCCCCAAGCATCTGGTTTACAGAATAGCTGTCAGGCTCCTTGACCACTGGGGGAACGGTAGCAGCTTGTTGCTGCTGGTCTAACAGCTGGAATTGCTTGGTCAGCTCAGAAACGAGAGTGGCAAGCCCCTCAACAAGGGCAGATAACTCCTGTGTGGAGTCCATAATGGGTATAGGGCAAGACAGAAAAGTAGTTCCCTAAGGGTGCCTTCACACATACTGGATCCGCAGCGGATTTCACGCTGCAAGTTTGCAGCGAAATCCGCTGCGGATCCTGGTAAAGTGAAGTTCTATGGGGTCACATACCCACACTCCGCGGTGGATATGTGACCCGGCCCCTTTAACCCCCACCGCACACAGCCCCGGAGGATACATCACCTGCTCCAGGCTACTGTTTGTTTTGGGGCCCCCCCAGCGATCAGCAAATCAGTGCGCTGCAGAGGTTAAAGGGGCCGGTCATATATCCACAGCGGAGAGAAAATTCCGCTGCGGATATGTGACCCCATAGACCTTCACAGCGTGAAATCCGCTGCAGATCTGGAGTGTGTGAAGGTACCCTAAGGGTAGGTTCACACTACGGAACCCAAGCAGAGAATTTCTGACCGATTCCGTAGCTCCTACCCATTCATGGCCGTGCGCCTCTCCGCCTGTGCCATAGACACCATTCTATGCATGGGCGGATTCCGCCAAAAGAATTGACATGTCAATTCTTTCGGCGGATACAATGACTTTCTCCTCCTGGGGTATCTCTCTCTATAATCCTACATACAGTGACTGTCTCCTCCTGGGGTAACTCACTCTATAATCCTACATACAGTGACTGTCTCCTCCTGGGGTATCTCTCTCGCTCTCTCTATAATCCTACATACAGTGACTGTCTCCTCCTGGGGTAACTCACTCTATAATCCTACATACAATGACTGTCTCCTCCTGGGGTAACTCACTCTATAATCCTACATACAATGACTGTCTCCTCCTGAGGTATCTCTCTCTCTCTCTATAACCCTACATACAGTGACTGTCTCCTCCTGGGGTATCTCTCTCTATAATCCTACATACAATGACTGTCTCCTCCTGAGGTATCTCTCTCTCTCTATAATCCTACATACAGTGACTGTCTCCTCCTGAGGTATCTCTCTCTCTATAATCCTACATACAGTGACTGTCTCCTCCTGAGGTATCTCTCTCTCTATAATCCTACATACAGTGACTGTCTCCTCCTGAGGTATCTCTCTCTCTCTATAATCCTACATACAGTGACTGTCTCCTCCTGAGGTATCTCTCTCTCTCTCTATAATCCTACATACAGTGACTGTCTCCTCCTGAGGTATCTCTCTCTCTCTCTCTCTATAATCCTACATACAATGACTGTCTCCTCCTGATGTATCTCTCTCACTCTATAATCCTACATACAGTGACTGTCTCCTCCTGAGGTATCTCTCTCTCTCTCTATAATCCTACATACAGTGACTGTCTCCTCCTGGGGTAACTCACTCTATAATCCTACATACAATGACTGTCTCCTCCTGAGGTATCTCTCTCTCTCTCTCTCTATAATCCTACATACAATGACTGTCTCCTCCTGAGGTATCTCTCTCTCTCTCTATAATCCTACATACAGTGACTGTCTCCTCCTGGGGTATCTCTCTCTATAATCCTACATACAGTGACTGTCTCCTCCTGAGGTACCTCTCTCTCTCTCTATAATCCTACATACAGTGACTGTCTCCTCCTGAGGTATCTCTCTCTCTCTCTCTCTCTCTCTCTCTCTCTCTATAATCCTACATACAGTGACTGTCTCCTCCTGAGGTATCTCTCTCTCTCTCTCTCTCTCTCTATAATCCTACATACAGTGACTGTCTCCTCCTGAGGTATCTCTCTCTCTCTCTCTATAATCCTACATACAGTGACTGTCTCCTCCTGAGGTAACTCTCTCTCTCTCTCTATAATCCTACATACAGTGACTGTCTCCTCCTGAGGTAACGCTCTCTATAATCCTACATACAGTGACTGTCTCCTCCTGAGGTATCTCTCTCTCTCTATAATCCTACATACAGTGACTGTCTCCTCCTGAGGTATCTCTCTCTCTCTCTATAATCCTACATACAGTGACTGTCTCCTCCTGAGGTATCTCTCTCTCTCTCTATAATCCTACATACAGTGACTGTCTCCTCCTGAGGTATCTCTCTCTCTCTATAATCCTACATACAGTGACTGTCTCCTCCTGAGGTATCTCTCTCTCTATAATCCTACATACAGTGACTGTCTCCTCCTGAGGTATCTCTCTCTCTCTCTCTCTATAATCCTACATACAGTGACTGTCTCCTCCTGAGGTATCTCTCTCTCTCTATAATCCTACATACAGTGACTGTCTCCTCCTGAGGTAACGCTCTCTATAATCCTACATACAGTGACTGTCTCCTCCTGAGGTATCTCTCTCTCTCTATAATCCTACATACAGTGACTGTCTCCTCCTGAGGTATCTCTCTCTCTCTCTATAATCCTACATACAGTGACTGTCTCCTCCTGAGGTATCTCTCTCTCTATAATCCTACATACAGTGACTGTCTCCTCCTGAGGTATCTCTCTCTATAATCCTACATACAGTGACTGTCTCCTCCTGAGGTATCTCTCTCTCTATAATCCTACATACAGTGACTGTCTCCTCCTGAGGTATCTCTCTCTCTCTCTATAATCCTACATACAGTGACTGTCTCCTCCTGGGGTATCTCTCTCTATAATCCTACATACAGTGACTGTCTCCTCCTGAGGTATCTCTCTCTCTCTCTATAATCCTACATACAGTGACTGTCTCCTCCTGGGGTATCTCTCTCTATAACCCTACATACAGTGACTGTCTCCTCCTGGGGTATCTCTCTCTATAATCCTACATACAGTGACTGTCTCCTCCTGAGGTATCTCTCTCTCTCTATAATCCTACATACAGTGACTGTCTCCTCCTGAGGTATCTCTCTCTCTATAATCCTACATACAGTGACTGTCTCCTCCTGAGGTATCTCTCTCTCTCTCTATAATCCTACATACAGTGACTGTCTCCTCCTGGGGTATCTCTCTCTATAATCCTACATACAGTGACTGTCTCCTCCTGAGGTATCTCTCTCTCTCTCTATAATCCTACATACAGTGACTGTCTCCTCCTGAGGTATATCTCTCTCTCTATAATCCTACATACAGTGACTGTCTCCTCCTGAGGTATCTCTCTCTATAATCCTACATACAGTGACTGTCTCCTCCTGAGGTATCTTTCTCTCTCTATAATCCTACATACAGTGACTGTCTCCTCCTGAGGTATCTCTCTCTCTCTCTCTCTCTCTATAATCCTACATACAGTGACTGTCTCCTCCTGAGGTAACTCTCTCTCTCTCTCTCTATAATCCTACATACAGTGACTGTCTCCTCCTGAGGTAACTCTCTCTCTCTCTCTCTCTCTCTCTATAATCCTACATACAGTGACTGTCTCCTCCTGAGGTATCTCTCTCTCTCTCTATAACCCTACATACAGTGACTGTCTCCTCCTGAGGTATCTCTCTCTCTATAATCCTACATACAGTGACTGTCTCCTCCTGAGGTAACTCTCTCTCTCTCTCTCTCTATAATCCTACATACAGTGACTGTCTCCTCCTGAGGTATCTCTCTCTCTCTATAACCCTACATACAGTGACTGTCTCCTCCTGAGGTATCTCTCTCTCTATAATCCTACATACAGTGACTGTCTCCTCCTGAGGTATCTCTCTCTCTCTCTCTCTCTCTCTCTCTCTATAATCCTACATACAGTGACTGTCTCCTCCTGAGGTATATCTCTCTCTCTATAATCCTACATACAGTGACTGTCTCCTCCTGAGGTATCTCTCTCTATAATCCTACATACAGTGACTGTCTCCTCCTGAGGTATCTCTCTCTCTCTATAATCCTACATACAGTGACTGTCTCCTCCTGAGGTAACTCTCTCTCTCTCTATAATCCTACATACAGTGACTGTCTCCTCCTGAGGTATCTCTCTCTCTCTCTATAATCCTACATACAGTGACTGTCTCCTCCTGAGGTATCTCTCTCTCTCTATAATCCTACATACAGTGACTGTCTCCTCCTGAGGTATCTCTCTCTCTCTATAATCCTACATACAGTGACTGTCTCCTCCTGAGGTAACTCTCTCTCTCTCTATAATCCTACATACAGTGACTGTCTCCTCCTGAGGTATCTCTCTCTATAATCCTACATACAGTGACTGTCTCCTCCTGGGGTATCTCTCTCTATAATCCTACATACAGTGACTGTCTCCTCCTGAGGTATCTCTCTCTATATAATCCTACATACAGTGACTGTCTCCTCCTGGGGTATCTCTCTCTATAATCCTACATACAGTGACTGTCTCCTCCTGAGGTATCTCTCTCTATATAATCCTACATACAGTGACTGTCTCCTCCTGGGGTATCTCTCTCTATAATCCTACATACAGTGACTGTCTCCTCCTGAGGTATCTCTCTCTCTCTCTATAATCCTACATACAGTGACTGTCTCCTCCTGAGGTATCTCTCTCTATAACCCTACATACAGTGACTGTCTCTTGAGAGGTGTACAAACATGGCCGTCTCCCCATCGCCTCGTCAGAGTAGAAAGATGGCCGCCGCTGGCTGAGAGAAGACTACGTGTCCCAGCAGGCACCGCGGCCGGTGCTTCCTCTTTACCCGGAAGTGAATGTGAGCGGCTGCCGGGGAATTCTCTTTAGAGAGGTGAGAGCTGAGAGCTGAAGAGTAATCACGTCTTATTATAGAACTACATCTCCCAGCATGCCCTGAGGGGAGAACTACATCTCCCAGCATGTCCAGAGGGGAGAACTACATCTCCCAGCATGCCCAGATGGGAGAACTACATCCCCCAGCATGCCCTGAGGGGAGAACTACATCTCCCAGCATGCCCTGAGGGGAGAACTACATCCCCCAGCATGCCCTGAGGGGAGAACTACATCCCCCAGCATGCCCGGAGGGGAGAACTACATCCCCCAGCATGCCCGGAGGGGACAACTACATCCCCCAGCATGCCCTGAGGGGAGAACTACATCCCCCAGCATGCCCTGAGGGGAGAACTACATCCCCCAGCATGCCCTGAGGGGAGAACTACATCCCCCAGCGTGTCCTGGGGGGAGAACTACATCCCCCAGCATGCCCGGAGGGGAGAACTACATCCCCCAGCATGCCCTGAGGGGAGAACTACATCCCCCAGCATGCCCTGAGGGGAGAACTACATCCCCCAGCATGCCCTGATGGGAGAACTACATCTCCCAGCATGCCCTGAGGGGAGAACTACATCCCCCAGCGTGTCCTGTGGTAGTGGAGGGGGGGGCGGCCTGGTCACCTGATATTGAATGATATAATGATGTAAGGGACAATAGAGCGCTCAACCCTAATGGTATGAGGGGAATGAATTTATATAGCAAAGAAATAAGCAGAAAGGCGGGCGGCACGTCACATGAAGCCACTAATATAGGAGTGTGATAATGTCCGTGCCCAGAAGACCCCGACCTGTATACGGCTGTAGGAATCCCTCCAAGGAAGCAGCAGACTGTACTGTGGTTCTGGCTGTCTTCTCACTTGTAGTCTTTTGTATTAGTAATAAACCATTTCTATAATTTCTTACTACATTAGTGAGTTGGTTTATGTGTTTTTTCTCTGATGTTGAATGATATTGTTGATTTAGAGAGGAAAGTGAGAAGTGGCTGCAGCCATGAGGGGGCGCTGTGGAGCTGGAGGGATACAGGGACATTGAGGTTACACAGTGAGTATCTCCGGATTAGATACATCAGCTCATCCTGTAATATGTTAAGGAAATTGTGTTCTGTACGGCCGACACCATCATGTGATTATACGCAGGGTAACCCCTCCTCCCTCCTGTGGGGGCGCTGTATAGATCACCTCTCTCTCTCTGCAGGGTAATGCCTCCTCCCTCCTGTGGGGGCGCTGTATAGATCACCTCTCTCTCTCTGCAGGGTAATGCCTCCTCCCTCCTGTGGGGGCGCTGTATAGATCACCTCTCTCTCTCTGCAGGGTAATCCCTCCTCCCTCCTGTGGGGGCCCTGTATAGGTCACCTCTCTCTGCAGGGTAATCCCTCCTCCCTCCTGTGGGGGCGCTGTATAGATCACCTCTCTCTCTCTGCAGGGTAACCCCTCCTCCCTCCTGTGGGGGCGCTGTATAGATCACCCCTCTCTCTGCAGGGTAACCCCTCCTCCCTCCTGTGGGGGCGCTGTATAGATCACCTCTCTCTGCAGGGTAACCCCTCCTCCCTCCTGTGGGGGCGCTGTATAGATCACCTCTCTCTCTCTGCAGGGTAATCCCTCCTCCCTCCTGTGGGGGCGCTGTATAGATCACCCCTCTCTCTGCAGGGTAATCCCTCCTCCCTCCTGTGGGGGCGCTGTATAGATCACCTCTCTCTGCAGGGTAATCCCTCCTCCCTCCTGTGGGGGTGCTGTATAGATCACCCCTCTCTCTGCAGGGTAATCCCTCCTCCCTCCTGTGGGGGCGCTGTATAGATCACCCCTCTCTCTCTCTGCAGGGTAATCCCTCCTCCCTCCTGTGGGGGCGCTGTATAGATCACCTCTCTCTCTCTCTGCAGGGTAATCCCTCCTTCCTCCTGTGGGGGCGCTGTATAGATCACCTCTCTCTGCAGGGTAATCCCTCCTCCCTCCTGTGGGGGCGCTGTATAGATCACCTCTCTCTCTCTCTGCAGGGTAATCCCTCCTCCCTCCTGTGGGGGCGCTGTATAGATCACCTCTCTCTCTCTGCAGGGTAATCCCTCCTCCCTCCTGTGGGGGCGCTGTATAGATCACCCCTCTCTCTGCAGGGTAATCCCTCCTCCCTCCTGTGGGGGCGCTGTATAGGTCACCTCTCTCTCTGCAGGGTAATCCCTCCTCCCTCCTGTGGGGGCGCTGTATAGGTCACCTCTCTCTCTGCAGGGTAATCCCTCCTCCCTCCTGTGGGGGCGCTGTATAGATCACCCCTCACTCTGCAGGGTAATCCCTCCTCCCTCCTGTGGGGGCGCTGTATAGATCACCCCTCACTCTGCAGGGTAATCCCTCCTCCCTCCTGTGGGGGCGCTGTATAGATCACCCCTCTCTCTGCAGGGTAATCCCTCCTCCCTCCTGTGGGGGCGCTGTATAGATCACCTCTCTCTCTGCAGGGTAATCCCTCCTCCCTCCTGTGGGGGCGCTGTATAGATCACCTCTCTCTGCAGGGTAATCCCTCCTCCCTCCTGTGGGGGCGCTGTATAGATCACCTCTCTCTCTCTGCAGGGTAATGCCTCCTCCCTCCTGTGGGGGCGCTGTATAGATCACCCCTCACTCTGCAGGGTAATCCCTCCTACCTCCTGTGGGGGCGCTGTATAGATCACCTCTCTCTCTCTGCAGGGTAATCCCTCCTCCCTCCTGTGGGGGCGCTGTATAGATCACCCCTCTCTCTGCATGGTAACCCCTCCTCCCTCCTGTGGGGGCGCTGTATAGATCACCTCTCTCTGCAGGGTAATCCCTCCTCCCTCCTGTGGGGGCGCTGTATAGGTCACCTCACTCTGCAGGGTAACCCCTCCTCCCTCCTGTGGGGGCGCTGTATAGATCACCTCTCTCTCTCTGCAGGGTAATCCCTCCTCCCTCCTGTGGGGGCGCTGTATAGATCACCTCTCTCTCTCTGCAGGGTAATCCCTCCTTCCTCCTGTGGGGGCGCTGTATAGATCACCTCACTCTGCAGGGTAATCCCTCCTCCCTCCTGTGGGTGCGCTGTATAGGTCACCTCTCTCTCTCTGCAGGGTAACCCCTCCTCCCTCCTGTGGGTGCGCTGTATAGATCACCTCTCTCTCTCTGCAGGGTAACCCCTCCTCCCTCCTGTGGGTGCGCTGTATAGATCACCTCTCTCTCTCTGCAGGGTAATCCCTCCTCCCTCCTGTGGGGGCGCTGTATAGATCACCCCTCTCTCTGCAGGGTAATCCCTCCTCCCTCCTGTGGGGGCGCTGTATAGATCACCTCTCTCTGCAGGGTAATCCCTCCTCCCTCCTGTGGGGGCGCTGTATAGATCACCTCTCTCTCTCTCTGCAGGGTAATCCCTCCTCCCTCCTGTGGGGGCGCTGTATAGGTCACCTCTCTCTCTCTGCAGGGTAACCCCTCCTCCCTCCTGTGGGTGCGCTGTATAGATCACCTCTCTCTCTCTGCAGGGTAATCCCTCCTCCCTCCTGTGGGGGCGCTGTATAGATCACCTCTCTCTCTGCAGGGTAATCCCTCCTCCCTCCTGTGGGGGCGCTGTATAGATCACCTCTCTCTGCAGGGTAATCCCTCCTCCCTCCTGTGGGGGCGCTGTATAGATCACCTCTCTCTCTCTCTGCAGGGTAATGCCTCCTCCCTCCTGTGGGTGCGCTGTATAGGTCACCTCTCTCTCAGCAGGGTAATCCCTCCTCCCTCCTGTGGGGGCGCTGTATAGATCACCTCTCTCTGCAGGGTAATCCCTCCTCCCTCCTGTGGGGGCGCTGTATAGATCACCCCTCTCTCTCTCTGCAGGGTAATCCCTCCTGCCTCCTGTGGGGGCGCTGTATAGATCACCCCTCTCTCTGCAGGGTAATCCCTCCTCCCTCCTGTGGGGGCGCTGTATAGATCACCCCTCACTCTGCAGGGTAATCCCTCCTCCCTCCTGTGGGGGCGCTGTATAGATCACCCCTCTCTCTGCAGGGTAATCCCTCCTCCCTCCTGTGGGGGCGCTGTATAGATCACCTCTCTCTCTGCAGGGTAATCCCTTCTCCCTCCTGTGGGGGCGCTGTATAGATCACCCCTCTCTCTGCAGGGTAATCCCTCCTCCCTCCTGTGGGGGCGCTGTATAGATCACCTCTCTCTCTGCAGGGTAATCCCTTCTCCCTCCTGTGGGGGCGCTGTATAGATCACCTCTCTCTCTCTGCAGGGTAATCCCTCCTCCCTCCTGTGGGGGCGCTGTATAGATCACCTCTCTCTGCAGGGTAATCCCTCCTCCCTCCTGTGGGGGCGCTGTATAGATCACCTCTCTCTCTCTGCAGGGTAATCCCTCCTCCCTCCTGTGGGGGCGCTGTATAGATCACCTCTCTCTCTGCAGGGTAATCCCTCCTCCCTCCTGTGGGGGCGCTGTATAGATCACCTCTCTCTCTCTCTCTCTGCAGGGTAATCCCTCCTCCCTCCTGTGGGGGCGCTGTATAGATCACCTCTCTCTGCAGGGTAATCCCTCCTCCCTCCTGTGGGGGCGCTGTATAGATCACCTCTCTCTCTCTGCAGGGTAATCCCTCCTCCCTCCTGTGGGGGCGCTGTATAGATCACCTCTCTCTGCAGGGTAATCCCTCCTCCCTCCTGTGGGGGCGCTGTATAGATCACCTCTCTCTGCAGGGTAATCCCTCCTCCCTCCTGTGGGGGCGCTGTATAGATCACCTCACTCTGCAGGGTAATCCCTCCTCCCTCCTGTGGGGGCGCTGTATAGATCACCTCTCTCTCTCTGCAGGGTAATCCCTCCTCCCTCCTGTGGGGGCGCTGTATAGATCACCTCACTCTGCAGGGTAATCCCTCCTCCCTCCTGTGGGGGCGCTGTATAGATCACCTCTCTCTCTCTGCAGGGTAATCCCTCCTCCCTCCTGTGGGGGCGCTGTATAGATCACCTCACTCTGCAGGGTAATCCCTCCTCCCTCCTGTGGGGGCGCTGTATAGATCACCTCTCTCTTTGTGGGGGCTGATAAGACTACCTTTTAATTTGCCTGACTTTATGAAGCCAGACACTCCCCAGGATAGGATGGTTCCAGATTAGAGGTAGCAGCTGCAGTTCTGTTTACAATTTATAATCACAGACACAGACAGCTGATGTACGTATCAGTAACGTAAGTTTGGGAAGCCCCCCCCCCCCCCTTTATTGTTTTGTGTAACTTTTATAGACAGAATATGGGGCGGCACTACTCATGTGCACTGTATTCACATGAAATATATAAACTCTTAATACAGGCGGGGTCTCAAGTCACAAGACACCTACATATCAGACTCTGATAGGCCAGTCCATAGATGGTCAGCTGTTTCCTGTCCTGTGCAGTCAGGCTGGTACCATATGTTGTTTACCATAAATTGTTAATATATCAGTGTCTCTTTGTGGCATCTGTATTGTGGCTGAGAGGCTCCGGCTCATTGGCCCGCTGCCGGCATTCCTCTCCTTCTTACATAGGTAATACGGTTGGAAAAAGACACATGTCCATCAAGTTCAACCAAGGAGGGGATGGATACAGGCAAGGGGGAGGAGTGATAGGTCCTATACATACAGGCAAGGGGGAGGGGTGATAGGTCCTATACATACAGGCAAGGGGGAGGGGTGATAGGTCCTATACATACAGGCAAGGGGGAGGGGTGATAGGTCCTATACATACAGGCAAGGGGGAGGGGTGATAGGTCCTATACATACAGGCAAGGGGGAGGGGTGATAGGTCCTATACATACAGGCAAGGGGGAGGGGTGATAGGTCCTATACATACAGGCAAGGGGGAGGGGTGATAGGTCCTATACATACAGGCAAGGGGGAGGGGTGATAGGTCCTATACATACAGGCAAGGGGGAGGGGTGATAGGTCCTATACATACAGGCAAGGGGGAGGGGTGATAGGTCCTATACATACAGGCAAGGGGGAGGGGTGATAGGTCCTATACATACAGGCAAGGGGGAGGGGTGATAGGTCCTATACATACAGGCAAGGGGGAGGGGTGATAGGTCCTATACATACAGGCAAGGGGGAGGGGTGATAGGTCCTATACATACAGGCAAGGGGGAGGGGTGATAGGTCCTATACATACAGGCAAGGGGGAGGGGTGATAGGTCCTATACATACAGGCAAGGGGGAGGGGTGATAGGTCCTATACATACAGGCAAGGGGGAGGGGTGATAGGTCCTATACATACAGGCAAGGGGGAGGGGTGATTTTGCTCTCAGCTCTTGTCTCTCCGGTTTTGAAGCTTCTACTGTTGTTGCTTTGACCAGATCCTGTGGTGACTGTTCCACAGATTCACAGTTCTCATGGTAAAGAAGGCTTGTCGCCTCCGGAGATTGAACCTTGTCTCTCCGGGCGGAGGCAGCGCCCCCTTGTCTCTCAGGGTGGAGGCAGCTCCCCCTTGTCTCTCCAGGCGGAGGCAGCGCCCCCTTGTCTCTCAGGGTGGAGGCAGCTCCCCCTTGTCTCTCCAGGCGGAGGCAGCGCCCCCTTGTCTCTCCGGGTGGAGGCAGCGCCCCCTTGTCTCTCCGGGTGGAGGCAGCGCCCCCTTGTCTCTCTGGGTGGAGGCAGCGCCCCCTTGTCTCTCAGGGTGGAGGCAGTGCCCTCTTGTCCTTTGAGGGGGTTTTACCTGGAACATCTTCCCCCCCATATTTCCTGTAGGGGCCCCCGTTATATATGTAAATACAGTAATCATCTCCCCTTATCCGTCTCTTCTCCAGACTGAACACATGTAATTCTATTATCTCTCCTCATAACTAAGATGCTCCATTCCCCTTATTAGTTTAGTGGCCGTCTTTGTACCCTCTCCAGCTCTAGAACGTCCTTTTTATGAATCGGGTTCCAAAACTGGACGGCGACTCCAGATGAGGCCGCACTAAAGCTTTATAGGGGGGTAATATTATATCCCTGTCCCCAGAGTCCAGGCCCGGTATATACATGACAATATCCTGCCGGCCTTACAAGCAGCTGACTGACATTGTGCTGTTCTGTAGTCTATTATCTACAAGTACAACCAGATCCTTCTCCATCAGCAACTGCACCAGTGTAACCACCCCAGGACATAGGATGCTGCAGGTTATTACTCCCCCCAGGACATATGATGCTGCAGGTTATTACTCCCCCCAGGACATAGGATGCTGCAGGTTATTACTCCCCCCAGGACATAGCATGCTGCAGGTTATTACTCCCCCCAGGACATAGGATGCTGCAGGTTACTACTCCCCCCAGGACATATGATGCTGCAGGTTATTACTCCCCCCAGGACATATGATGCTGCAGGTTATTACTCCCCCCCCCCCAGGACATAGGATGCTGCAGGTTATTACTCCCCCCAGGACATATGATGCTGCAGGTTATTAGTACCCAGGTGCATAACTTTACATTTATCCACATTGAACCTCATTTGCCAAGTGGACGCCCAAACACTCAGTGTGTCTATGTCATCCTGTAACATCTGCACATCCTCCATAGACTGTACTGTACTACACATCCTGTAACATCTGCACATCCTCCATAGACTGTACTACAAAGCCTGTAACATCTGCACATCCTCCATAGACTGTACTGTACTACACATCCTGTAACATCTGCACATCCTCCATAGACTGTACTACACATCCTGTAACATCTGCACATCCTCCATAGACTGTACTGTACTACAAAGCCTGTAACATCTGCACATCCTCCATAGACTGTACTGTACTACACATCCTGTAACATCTGCACATCCTCCATAGACTGTACTGTACTACAAAGCTTGTAACATCTGCACATCCTCCATAGACTGTACTGTACTACACATCCTGTAACATCTGCACATCCTCCATAGACTGTACTACAAAGCCTATAACATCTGCACATCCTCCATAGACTGTACTGTACTACAAAGCTTGTAACATCTGCACATCCTCCATAGACTGTACTGTACTACACATCCTGTAACATCTGCACATCCTCCATAGACTGTACTGTACTACAAAGCTTGTAACATCTGCACATCCTCCATAGACTGTACTGTACTACAAAGCATGTAACATCTGCACATCCTCCATAGACTGTACTGTACTACACAGCCTGTAACATCTGCACATCCTCCATAGACTGTACTGTACTACAAAGCCTGTAACATCTGCACATCCTCCATAGACTGTACTGTACTACACATCCTGTAACATCTGCACATCCTCCATAGACTGTACTGTACTACACAGCCTGTAACATCTGCACATCCTCCATAGACTGTACTGTACTACACATCCTGTAACATCTGCACATCCTCCATAGACTGTACTGTACTACAAAGCCTGTAACATCTACACATCCTCCATAGACTATACTACAAAGCCTGTAACATATGCACATCCTCCATAGACTGTACTGTACTACAAAGCCTGTAACATCTACACATCCTCCATAGACTATACTACAAAGCCTGTAACATCTGCACATCCTCCAGCAGGCTTTGTAGTACAGTACAGTCTATGGAGAATGTGCAGATGTTACAGGCTTTGTAGTACAGTACAGTCTATGGAGGATGTGCAGATGTTGCAGGCTGTGTAGTACAGTACAGTCTATGGAGGATGTGCAGATGTTACAGGCTTTGTAGAACAGTACAGTCTATGGAGGATGTGCAGATGTTACAGGCTTTGTAGTACAGTACAGTCTATGGAGGATGTGCAGATGTTACAGGCTTTGTAGTACAGTACAGTCTATGGAGGATGTGCAGATGTTACAGGCTTTGTAGTACAGTACAGTCTATGAAGGATGTGCAGATGTTACAGGCTTTGTAGTACAGTCTATGGAGGATGTGCAGATGTTACAGGCTTTGTAGTACAGTACAGTCTATGGAGGATGTGCAGATGTTACAGGCTTTGTAGTACAGTACAGTCTATGGAGGATGTGCAGATGTTGCAGGCTGTGTAGTACAGTACAGTCTATGGAGGATGTGCAGATGTTACAGGCTTTGTAGAACAGTACAGTCTATGGAGGATGTGCAGATGTTACAGGCTTTGTAGTACAGTACAGTCTATGGAGGATGTGCAGGTGTTACAGGCTTTGTAGTACAGTACAGTCTATGGAGGATGTGCAGATGTTACAGGCTTTGTAGTACAGTACAGTCTATGGAGGATGTGCAGATGTTACAAGCTTTGTAGTACAGTACAGTCTATGAAGGATGTGCAGATGTTACAGGCTTTGTAGTACAGTACAGTCTATGGAGGATGTGTAGATGTTACAGGCTTTGTAGTACAGTACAGTCTATGGAGGATGTGCAGATGTTACAGGCTTTGTAGTACAGTACAGTCTATGAAGGATGTGCAGATGTTACAGGCTTTGTAGTACAGTACAGTCTATGGAGGATGTGCAGATGTTACAGGCTTTGTAGTACAGTACAGTCTATGAAGGATGTGCAGATGTTACAGGCTTTGTAGTACAGTACAGTCTATGGAGGATGTGCAGATGTTACAGGCTGTGTAGTACAGTACAGTCTATGGAGGATGTGCGGGTGTTACAGGCTTTGTAGTACAGTACAGTCTATGGAGGATGTGCAGATGTTACAGGCTGTGTAGTACAGTACAGTCTATGGCGGATGTGCGGGTGTTACAGGCTTTGTAGTACAGTACAGTCTATGGAGGATGTGCAGATGTTACAGCAGGCTTTGTAGTACAGTACAGTCTATGGAGGATGTGCAGATGTTACAGGATGTGTAGTACAGTACAGTCTATGGAGGATGTGCAGCTGTTACAGGCTTTGTAGTACAGTACAGTCTATGGAGAATGTGCAGATGTTACAGGCTTTGTAGTACAGTACAGTCTATGGAGGATGTGCAGATGTTGCAGGCTGTGTAGTACAGTACAGTCTATGGAGGATGTGCAGATGTTACAGGCTTTGTAGAACAGTACAGTCTATGGAGGATGTGCAGATGTTACAAGCTTTGTAGCCTGCTGTACTACAAAGCCTGTAACATCTGCACATCCTCCATAGACTGTACTGTACTACAAAGCCTGTAACACCTGCACATCCTCCATAGACTGTACTGTACTACAAAGCCTGTAACATCTGCACATCCTCCATAGACTGTACTGTTCTACAAAGCCTGTAACATCTGCACATCCTCCATAGACTGTACTGTACTACAAAGCCTGTAACATCTGCACATCCTCCATAGACTGTACTGTACTACAAAGCTTACATGCAAAGAAAAAAACACACAAACGGCGCTGCATGTGCAGGTCAAAACACACTTTGGAGAAACATGCATATGTGTGCAAATGCACGCTCACCTGAGTGGGTCGTACACAATTAGGCACGACTCTAATAAGCGCTCTGGATCAACGGGGGATGCTGCCTTCCACCTTCCGATTCTCCAAAGTGGATCCTCGGTGTCAGTCACAATAGTGGTAAACAGAAGAGGTTGGTGGGATTTGTCTGGCGCAACCACCCCTATTGGAACACAGGCCACGTTCCCCTGTACCTTCTCTGAATGAGGAGAACTCCTGGCACTGGTGTGAAGTCAAATTCAGGCTTTTATTTGATGCAACGCGTTTCGAGGGTGCAATCCCCTCTTCATCAGGCATAATACAGGTAACAAACAACAATCTTTTATAGTAAAACAGTAATGGATGACCCGGAAGTGCTTTCTGCTCTCTAGTGACCTCTGACATCATCATCCCACATTACACTGATACTAACAAACATTTGGCTAAAAACACATATCTTTCAACCGGAGATTGAATAAAATAAAATAAAAATACACATCCTCATAAAAAGCGTTCTTTACATTTAGTGGAAATGCTTCTCTGCTGTTTTCCAGACTTATAAGATCACTATCTCTATCCCATATGGCTTTATAGTGCTGAACATAGATCATTACCAATATCAGCTGCAGGAGGCAGAATGTCTAAATGGTCTAGTGGTAAGTGTCTGGCCTATGACCAATGAGCCTAGCTGAAGTCATGGGTTCAAGCCCCTTGGGAGGTTAATAAATAGAATAAGAGTATAATAAATTTCATTTTACATATATCTATATTGATACTACATAGTACAAGGTAAATCCACCCTACAGTGAGTGATTATGAATTTATATTGTGTGATTGATTATAACCTTAAAACATACATCAGATCTCTGCTACTTGGAAATCATTATAATATAGAATATAATATAAAAAGATATATAAAAAAATTGTATAAAAACGGCATTTGCTAAATACCTCTATAATATGTACTATTTGTGATCGTCGAACACTACCCATAGGTATAAGTATATGTGAATCTTCACTTGATAGACCTCAGAGTCTGTGGCTCACCTTCCAGCACAATATAAACATAGTTCTGTACTCCTGGGTTCAAATCCTCCATCCATCCAAAGTTTTCCATTATTGTGATCACTCGGTGTAAATCTAGGTCTAATAACATACAGACAATTGCCGCTGGCCAATAGTGCCCATATTACTTCCAATTAAAACTAGGAATACAGCTGTATAACCTATCTTGCATACAGGCCAACATTAATTTATGGTAAACTTCATGTACTCATATACACTAGTCTACAATGCACAAAAAAAAAAAAAAAAAAAAAAAACAACACTTCCTACAACCCTCAGCAGTAAAGAGTGACTATCATCTTTGATATGGCGACCAAATAAATGCGTCTGGTGTGCACAAAAGCCAAAATCAATACAGTAGTGTAGTCCCATAGGTCTCAATATGACATGAAATACATTTGGAAGTGATGTCGAACCCCTCCCATCTGACATTCTTAATAGGGATCTGGGACCATGTTGTTCTACTGTATGTTCCTTTACTCGATTGGATCGCATGGTTGAACCAGTTGATTCAGACAATTAGTTCTGTTACTTCATTCAACCCTAAGGGCTGTAGTGTTTGCAAACGGTAGATCCAGTACATTTCTCGTTTGACCAACTGGTCAAACCGGTTACTGGCACTGGAATTAATCTGATCAATAGGGCAAACGGTCAAACCTTTGGGGTCAGAATCATGCATTTCATAGAAATGCCTAGAGACCCCATGTTTTAAAAAACCCTTTTTTACATTGAGTCTATGTCCATTGAGACGACAGTGCAAAGGTTGTGTGGTCCGACCCACGTATTGGAGTCCACACGGGCACTCCAACACGTAGATTACATAGCAAGATTTACAATTTAAGCTTTGCTTGATGGTATAGTTCTGCCCTGTTGCCCTGCTTGTGATGGTGGTAAAACCGTCCCTGATGGAAGTACAACACATACATCTCGGATGGTTGCATTTCGCCACTCCTACACATGATTTATTATTTGTTGTACCCTTCCTGTGTCTGCGTAGGCAACTGGGAGCTATTAGGTTCTTTAAAGTGGGTGCTCTCCTGTATGTTACCAACGGTTTTTTAGGAAGTAAGGGGCCTAAAAAGGGGTCTAGTTTCAACAGGTGCCAGTGTTTCTGCAATACTTTTTGTATGTCTTTGTGTGATCTGCTATACCGAGTGATGAAATTAATCCTGTTGGGCTCTTGTTGTACAAGATCTTTAGTGTTGCTAGTTAGACATGACCCCTGTGTCAGTTGACATGTTCTCTGGTAGGCATTATGTAGCAATTGTTTGGGATATCCCTTTGCTTTGAAACGTCTTTTCAAGATCGCTGCTTGTTTCTTGAAAGTAGTGTCTTCTGTACAGTTCTTTCTAATTCTTTTGTATTGACTATAGGGGACATTGGTCTTCCATTTTTTCAAATGGCCACTCTTGAAGGATAAATAACTGTTAGAGTCAACCTCCTTGAAGAAGGTTTCTGTAATGATTTCACTTCCTTTGTGACTAATTAAAAGGTCCAAAAATTCAATCTGGACTTCAGAATGGTTGGGAGTTAATTTAATCCCCCATGTATTCTCATTGATGTACTGTACAAATTCACTGATGGTATTTGCGTCACCTTTCCACAGGAAAAAAAGATCGTCTATATAACGTTTGTAAATAAGGACATGATCTTTAAACAGAGGGCAGGACCTGATGTGTGTGTTTTCAAAGACCCCCATAAAGAGATTAGCATACGACGGCGCCACCCGCGTCCCCATGGCTGTCCCACGGGTTTGGTGGTAGGTGGCACCGTCGTACATGAAAAAATTATTCTTCAATATAAATCCTAGGGCTTCAATGAGAAACTCTGTTTGTCCCACTGGAATGTGTTCATCTTGGACCAAGAATTCCCTGACACATTGGATACCAATGTCATGATGAATATTGGTGTATAGGGCCGAGACGTCCATGGTGACAAATGACATCCCTGATTCCCATGTTATTTCTCTTAGGATGGATATTAAGTCATCGGAATTCATTAGAAAGCTCTCCAGGTCCCTAACATATGGCTGAAGGATCAGATCTAGATATTTTGACAGGTTACTTGTCAGGCTCCCCACTCCTGAGATTATTGGTCTTCCCGGAGGATTGATTGTGGCCTTATGTATTTTTGGAAGGTGGTAATAGTAGGGTATGGATGGATTGGTTATATTAAGGAACCTCCTTTCTTCTTTTGTGATAATGCCCTCTTCATTAGCTTTATTGATCAAATCCTGATAGTGTCTGTTAATGATGGGGAAGGGATCATCAATGACCACACGGTAATAATTCACATCACTTAAATTCCTCAAGGCTTCTAGATGGTAATCACCATAATCTTGAATGACCACTCCTCCCCCCTTGTCAGCTGGTCTGATGACTATATTCCCATTATCTTTCAGTTTGGTCAGAGCTATGAACTCTTGTTTGGTTAGCCTCCCTTCATTTTTGGAACCAAACCCATAGTGATTTCCAGACAATAGTTTAAAATCCTCACATACCACGTCATAAAAGGACTTGATGAGATGTCCTTGACTCTCCAAGGGATAAAACCTGGATTTCAGTTCTAACTTGGGGTGAACCCCCATAGTCCTGGATGAGTTGTCATCCAGTTTGGTTTCTTGTACATCATTGTTCTGTGCACCGTACGGTTTTATTGCAAAATGCCTTTTTAACGTTAATTTTCTTATATACTGGTGCAGATCCAGATATAGTTCAAAATCATCTGCACGATTCTCTGGTGAAAAGGATAGTCCTTTTTGAAGTAGTTGAATCTCATGCACAGTTAGCTGGTGGGAAGATAAGTTGAATATTTTGACTAATTCATCTTTGGAAGTGGGAGCTTTGAGTGTACCTTCTGAAGTATCTCTATTTTTTCCATTCTTTCTTTTTTTGTAGCTGACACCCCCTCTTTTTCCTCTCTTGCATTTTTTCTTTTTATACCCTTGGTGGGGGTGAACATTTGTGGTATTAGTTTGGGTTTGGGGCTCTGGAGTGCTGGGCCTAAAAAAACCTGTCCTTCACTGGGGCTTGTTCGTTGTTCTCCCTTATTGGAGGGTGCCTGTTCCTGGAGTGATTTAAGGAACGGTACCAGCGCTTCATTACCCGGAGAGCTTTCTAATGAATTCCGATGACTTAATATCCATCCTAAGAGAAATAACATGGGAATCAGGGATGTCATTTGTCACCATGGA